>NW_024543833.1:5430000-5722500 GCF_018167655.1 Microtus oregoni
AAAAATGATCAGTCTGAAGTTAGGAATAAATCTCTAGAAAAAAATTACAGCTCAAATGGACCTGTTTCTCCTACATGATTGGTATTCATTAACTGTTACACAGCTTTGACACTCTAAAATCTCAGCACAGTGCAGGATGGAAGAAAGGAAAAGTTTGTCAGATTATGTAAATAAAGACAGTTGGGTCTGAACTACATCTGTGTAAAGGTCAAACTATGCATATCCACGTTGCTTCTGATTAAACAGACAAGTTAATACAGACTCATGATCCCCCTATCTTAACAGAGATTTTACCCTGACAAGCAGAGTGTCATTTATTATACTGCCTTCAGATAAATCCACTCACATGTACCTAATTACAGGGTATGCTTGTCCAGAGCCTTCCTCAGCCAAGCTACGTGAACAAAAGCATCAGTAATTGGTTGAAATGTGGCAGTTACAGTCTTTCAAGTAAAGAAGTCCCCACTAATGGTGTTTCCCACAACAATGGATCTGTAACTAATACTTTTGATCAAATATCAAAATTATGTGAAGCCGAGAGTTAGCAAGGGAAATAATACACCCTGTTCAATGCTGTCTCCTTTCATTTAATATGTGAATCCCTCTGGGATTTAGAATGAGGTTGATGCCTACATGTGGTTTTTAGTACCCCAGTTACACTTATAAATAAACACAGGAGAGAGAGGGTCCAACTGGTAGGACAAGCAGAGAACTATATCCTAGGCTATTTTCATTTACTCCTTTATTTTTCCTTTCATCGTGGGTGATGTTTGTGAACCTAAGAATTATTGTCTTCATAAGATATACTTATAATCATACACATACACGTAAGCATAATATATGATTCCATACGTAGCAGGAACACATCCAAAGAACTTCACATATGGCGTAAAAAGATAAGGGAGAGAGAAAGATTGAGGAGCAATGTTCAAAACTGTCAAACAAAAATAGGCAGTAAAGGGCTGGAGAGATGGCTCAGAGGTTAAGAGCACTGACTGCTCTTCCAGAGGTCCTGAGTTCAATTCCCAGCAACCACATGGTGGCTCACAACCATCTGTAATGAGATCTGGTGCCCTCTTCTGGTCTGCAGCATAGGGAAGAATAGGCAGTAAAAAGGAAATCATGTCGTTCTAATAGGCACTCTTATGCAGATTTCTGCTTGTCATGGAACACCAGCACACAGAAGTATCTCTCTCCCACTCTAGTAACTCCTGTACACAAAATGGTACAGTACTTTCTTATGTCATAGAGGACAAGTTCATGAAAGGCTCTTCAATCTTGTGCAATTGATCATAGAAAGTACCTTGGGAAATTGAGGCATGTATCAAGAGAAAAACATTAAACAAGTAGTGAGATTAGCTTCAAGCCAGATATCTATGAGTTAGGTGCAAGGGAAGCACAAATGAAGACAAACACACTATCGATTGTAGGGGCAAATTCAGTGACCCAGGACAGCTGAGAGCTGAAAATGGAGGTAGATAAGGGGCAAGCGATTATACCTTTAGGTCCAGTCTACCCTTCTGATAAAGCAGTAAAAAGCAGAGCATCATCTCATGCCATACCCAGGCAATTCATTCCCACTCAGCTTGGGTGAGTCCACTTTGTTATCACCCTAGGGTTCCAGAGAAGCCCCTCCACCAACAGAAAAAGCACAGAATGACTTTTTCTATCTGTTTATCTTTGCATACAAGTCATCGCACTCACCCTTCAAATGCCTCCAGATGACAGAGTCACAAACACTCTTGTCAGTGTACTTGACATTAAGTAGATTGATTGCATCAGGATGAAAATCAGCCGCATGATAAGTGAGGATGTCTTCCTTGCTCTGAAGGGGGCAGGGACTTTGCTGTGTTCTGTTCAGACTGTAGAACACAGTCAGCCATGGAGAACAACAAAACTAGTACACTTTACTACCACATCCCCCTTTCACAGCAGGGATAGATGATGACCCACTTGACAGCCAACACTGCCAATGAACTCAAACTGGGTCGCACGATAATTGCACATCCATTTGATTACAATTATTCTACTCAAAATCTCAAACACTCCCCAGATGTATCATAGCTTCGTAGCAATAAATTACTTCTCATATTGTTTAATCAAGTATTTATTAAGAGTCTGTCTTATGCTCATGCTGAGAAATAGACTTCAACATAATCTCTGATTTTAGGAATTCCATCACTTTTTTTTCTGGTGAGAATATATAAATATCTATGAAATAATGTATAAGTGGCCAAAGATTACAGTATGTGAAACAGTGTTACCAGGAAAAACTTGGCAGACACATTAGATAATAAGATTTATAGTATTTCATAAGCTTTCATTGAAAGGTGAGTGAAGTAAAGACGAGAAGGACTGGGTAGCTGATATTTCATCAGGGAAAAAATGCAAGACTTTCTAAGAGAGGAAAAGTGATTTCAAGATACTTCGGTGTATATGTGAAGCTGGCGTCAAAGCTTCCCCTTGAGCAGGCATCAGCTCTGTTCCATCGTATGCTTCACCGACCTTGAGGTCACTTGTGGATACCGGAGACCACAGACAACTCTTACTGTGTGGCCTGCATCCAAATAAGCTCTTAGGTTTTACAGGTTATTAAA
Source organism: Microtus oregoni (assembly GCF_018167655.1). Taxonomy (NCBI): domain Eukaryota; kingdom Metazoa; phylum Chordata; class Mammalia; order Rodentia; family Cricetidae; genus Microtus; species Microtus oregoni. Next base: position 5,432,598 of record NW_024543833.1, read on the forward strand.
CATGTATGATTCTCTTTAATGCGCAATGACTGAAGATATGGAACTATGGATAGAGGAGAGGATTTCACACATTTTTCTAATGCCCATTCTGCATAGAAATACCCTGTACAGTGTTCAGCATCTACGTGCGTTCATTTAGACCCAGGATCAATCCTTTTGTGTTCTTTTTTTTTTTGTTGTTGTTTTGTTTTGTTTTTCGAGGCAGGGTTTCTCTGTAGCTTTGGAGCCTGTCCTGGAACTCCCTTTGTAGACCAGGCTGGCCTTGAACTCACAGAGATCCGCATGCCTCTGCCTCCCGAGTGCTGGGATTACAGGCGTGCGCCACCACCGCCTGGCCGTCCTTTTGTGTTCTTTATTGTCACATGTACTTTCCTTGGCGAATTTCTAGCTCCCATGTCAAGAAAGAGATAGAAAATGCTGTTATTACTCAGAATTCCATAAATCTTTAGAACTAATTTGTACGGGAACAATATTGATCCTCTTCCCTAAGCAGCTGAAAACTAAGGTTTTATTTAATATTAGTTACATCATTACTCACGGTGCAATATTCTTTGAATACTGGCTTCATTCCACTCTCATGTTATAATTGTGTCTCACTGATGATGAACACAAATTCAAGTCTTATCCAAAGTACATGGGAAATTTAAATAACTCTATCTATTACTATTGAACTTACTGTTTAAAAATTAATAGGGTAGCTGTAGAACAACACATAGCCCAATCACGCTTTGGATAAGCTTGGACTCTCCAAGGAAAAATCAACGCACTTTCTCCACCTTCCTAAATACCACCATTGTACACGTGAACAAAGAGAGAAGAACACTCCATTCACTTACAAATGTACTCATTGTCCAACATTTAGTGAGACTGATCCATGTTACCTCATGGATAAGAAGCTATTAGAGATGACATCTAAGCCAAAATGCATGCTAGTCATAGGAAATAATGGTGCCAAAATTCCCAACTGGAAATGGAGAAAATAAGTGCATGCACCCCCATGGGACAGCCCGACATTGCGCAAAGGTGGGGTGTACAAGTTAGCTACCATGGGAGCCAGCACTATGGAACCACTATCTCTGCCCCTCCCACCACCATTAGTCAGGTGGTATAATTGTGTCAGTGGAGACTTTGATAGGAAACAGAAGCACTTATGCACTTATGCACACATAAACACACAACGGGGTGTGTACAGGGCTCAAGCCAAAGGATCATCTGTGGAGTCATTGTGTCTAGTGTGAATAAGAATCAATTTAAACCATTATCTTTCTAAGCGCCTTATCTCGAACAGGTTATTCTGAATGGGCTATCGGATGCAATCATTTTGCTAATGAACTGCGCTCCAGGAACTGAGGCTTTTCCTCAGAATCTCAGAAAGACAACCTCTGTATTCCTTGTGCATTGCCATCCATAGCAATAATAGTCACCAGAAGATTCAGGATCCCTACAACCTGCTTTAGCTCCTATGTAAAGGGCAGTGTAGGCACCAGCCTGTCCCACCCACTGGAGGAAAACTTAACAGCACTCTTTCAGAGAGAGCACTCTGAGGAACAGGATTTTTGGTAAGAAACTCACTTTCTCAACTCTGGACAAGGCAATTCCATTGTTCACACCTGGTTAATATAAGTAAAAATATCAGCATGTAATTCAAGGTAAGCATTAAAGCACACAGAATTGAATCAGGTGTCAAACCAGTTTTTCGTCATACAATCTAGGAAAAATTATAACTCTCTTTCTTCCCTTCTTCCCCTCTCTCCAAATAAGATTTGTTTTCCTCTTCGCACTTTAGGAATGCCTATCACCAAGTGGCAGGTAATTGTGGTCCCAAAAGGCAAGGGCCCCTGAAGCTCCAGTTCCATTCACCTGATTGTAGAGGTGTGCTACTAAGACAAACAATATTTTGGAATAAAGACACTAAAGGCAAGAAATTTTAAATCTCTAGATCCATAAACTGATAGAAAATGCTAAAGGTTGATAATGGCATGATAGCTGATAATGGCAGATACCAGTTATGTTTTGTGACTCTGTACTTACTCACTTTACACAAAAAGTACTTTCCTACCTTAGTAGGAAGCCATGCATCTTTCTAACGTCTCTGGTTGAATTTTTGTGAATAGACTGTAGTAGAAGCAAAGCATCCAAGAAGGTGTGGTCATCCGAAATTGGACTTGATGGCTATCCACAAGAAAAGATGACACAAATTTGTGTGGGTAGGAGGCAGGGTAGATCTAAGAAGAGATGGGGGATGGGGTAAATATGAACAAACACACAAAGAACTGTTTTTAAGACAGCAGGCAGAGACCTGAGTAATTGATAGACATTGTTTCTGACAGAAACAGAACTGCAGTGTGACACCTTCATCAACGCCTTCTTCATGACTTTCAAGATTATTTTTAAACACAGAGTTCTCTTGTGGAACCTCTATCCTTTCTAAACAAACATAGTTCTTTTTTTCTGGTGGAATTATCAAGAATTTTCTGTGGCCAAGGGAAGTCAACTTCCTTCTATTCTTTGATTCTTTTCTAAATGAAATTAAGATGTAAAATTATAAAGTTTTACCCATATACATTCTTGCTCCATTTTTTCCAGAATCCTTCTCTGATTTGTTTGTTGACCCAAGGTAGCTCATGCTGTAAGAGCTTTACTTGTCATTTGTTTGTGTTTCTGCATTATTGACATCTGCTTCTCAAATGCTAAGACTGATGAAAAGATGTGTTTAAATATTAACTCCATCAGTGGAAGATACTTGAGTATTTTTTCTCACTTGATTTACAAAACCCATTCATAAGATAATAGAAATGGAAGTAATCATTTACACTGGAACAAACAGACAAAATCCCAGATGACAAAGAAAGTTTCATGCTGCCAAGAGTCACTGACATTCATCCTTCAGTGTGGCTCAGAAGACACAGTTACAAGAAAACACAAAGAACATGGGGTATAGACCCTGCTGCCATCAGCCGTAGGTGAATAAGAGCAGAATGGACGTCAAGAGTTTCTGGACTGGGCCAGCCAACCTCTTCTATGGGAGGGAGGGAACCTACTTGCAATGTTCTGTCTGTGTCTCCTCCAGTCGTGATCAGTAAAAGATACTAATGAAATAAAGTGCTGGGAGAGAAATCCTCCCAAAGAAAGTTAAGTTTGAAAAAGCACAAAGAAGATAAGGCTGGCAGAGGCATCATGTGTGAACATGGCTGTCATCAAATCAACAAAAAGGAGATCTTTATTGGAAATGTTACTTGTCTGCCTCCTACCTTTGCTATCATAATAGTGCTTTCCCCATTAATTCAGGGGGACTTAACACATTTGACTACAGGGGGAAAAAAAACCAAACATGCAAAGAACCCATGCACCAAAAAATATACATGAAGAAGAAACAAGCTTTGTCATATGTGCTGAGAACTCTTCAGAAAAGAAATGGTTCAATAAAACAGAAGAAAATTGCAACAAAACATCTGGATATTGTTTTAAACATTTTTTTGAAGCAATTGTAACTTTAAAAGATCAGAGCAAGAGGTGACATCCCGGTGACAGGAGGAAATGAAACAAAGGTTTTAAAAATAATCAAGGTAAAAGTAAACAAAAATCATTATAGATAAACAAAAAGTAGAAAAAATAAAATAAAGAAAACATAAAATAAAGATTAAAAAACAATGGAGAATGCTGTGAAAGACATGCTGAAGAGCTAGAAGGTAAAAATCTAGTGGGTTTTATGCATAGAAAGTGTTTGCTGTTGTGTTGCTTTTCTGTTTTGAGAAAAGGTGTCGCTCTAGCTTTAGAGCTTGTCCTGGAACTGGAACTGTAGACCAGGCTGGCCTCAAACTCAGAGAGATCCACCTGCCTCTGCCTCCTGAGTGCTAGAATTAAAGGCGTGCGCCACCACCACCTGGCGGTTTATACACATAAAGTATTAAAATAAAAATATCATGTATCAGGCATGAAATAGACCTCAGACATAAGCATAAAGTTCCTGAAGAAAGAAAGCCCAATGAGTGTGACAACACGCACATTTTAAAGTTCAATAAAAATTTCCCTAGAACAAAAAGCAGACCATGTGTACACTGAAAGTGCAAACTGATTTCATCGGGAACTCACCAAGGCCAGCTGGCCTGGGTCTGAAAAATCATAGGATAAAACCGGACTCGCTGAACATAGCGGACAATGAGGACTACTGAGAACTCAAGAACAATGGCAATGGGTTTCTGATCCTACTGCACGTACTGGCTTTGTGGGAGCCTAGGCAGTTTGGATGCTCACCTTACTAGACCTGGATGGAGGTGGGTGGTCCTTGGACTTCCCACAGGGCAAGGAACCCTGATTGCTCTTTGGGCTGATGAGGGAGGGGGACTTGATTGGCGGAGGGGGAGGGAAATGGGAGGCGGGGGAGAAACAGAAATCTTTAATAAATAAATAAATTTAAAAAAAAGAAAGCAAAATTTGACCAGTGATGCAAATGTTTCAAGTTGCCTGATATCTTGAGCTTCTCTACCAAGTAACATTACAAGTAACCATTGTAAGATGGTTAAAAAATAAAAACTGCAAGATATTCGTCAGTATTGCTCTAGGATAGGGTCATTTCAGGTTCCCAATCCTCAGCTGCCCAAGGAACTAACTGGGAACCTCATCTTGGGTACTAGGGAGCCCCTCTAGGGTCAAGTCTCTTGCCCACCCTAAAGTGGCTCCCTTAACTAAGAATTGTGGTTCCGTGCTCCCCTATCCACCTTTCCTTTATCCCAATTCTCCTGTTTCCCAGGTCCCCCCTCCTTCCCTTCTACCTTTTCTCTCCCCATCTCCCCTTACCCCCATCCCACCCCCCCCCCCAAGATCCCATTTTCTCCCCGGAAATTTGGTCTACTTCCCTTAGCAAAGAGGACAACTATATGTTTTTCCTTGGGTTCACCTTCTTCCTTAGCTTCTTTAGGTTCACCTATTGTAGACTCCGTGGCATCATAGAATCTTCATCTGGTGATGGATAGAGATAGAGACAGAGACCCACACAGGAGCACTGGACTGAGCTCCCAAGGTCCCAAGGAGGAGCAGAAGGAGGGAGAACATGAGCAAAGAATTCGGGACCACGAGGCGTGCATCCACCCACTGAGACAGTGGAGCTGATCTACGGGGAGCTCACCAAGGCCAGCTGGACTGTGACCGAAAAAGCATGGGATAAAACCGGACTCTCTGAACATGGCGAACAATGAGACACCAAGGACAATGGCAGGGGGTTTTGATCCTACTTAATGTGCTGGCTTTGTGGGAGCCTAGCCAGTTTGGATGTTCACCTTCCTAGATATGGACGGAGGGGGGAGGACCTAGGACTTAACACAGGGCAGGGAACCCGGACTGCTCTGTGGACTGGAGAGGGAGGGGGAGAGGAGTGGGGGGAGGGGGAGAAGGGTGGGAGGAGGGGGAGAAGGGTGGGAGGAGGGGAAGGGAAATGGGAGGCTGGGAGGAGGTGGAAACTTGTTTTTTATGTTTTTTTTTCTTCTTTTCGCAATAAAAAAAAAGAAAAAAACTGATATAACATCAAAGCATGTTCTAAATTAATGTTTATACTCATGGACAGTTATCACTCAGTTTTAATCAGAGAAACTACTCATTCAGTGAACCGTAGTGAATGCAGAGACTAATAGCTGCACAGAGTTCTGAGAATAAGTGGTGGCTATGTGCTTAGCCCTAAACAAGACATATATTTTATCCCCTCTAAGGCTCGGTGAATACTGTGGAAGAGGGAGTCAAAGAAAATAGAAGAAAGAGTTGCAATGGGCTTTACTCAACACATTACAATGCACTGAGCAAGACATAGCTATGGTAATTATACACTCTCGATGAATAAAAATGGCTGTACTGTGTCTGCTCATAAAAGCCATGCATGGATGGAAAAGGAGCCCAGGGAGTGTTAGCTCTTTACCTGATAGATTCTAGTAAAGAGAGACGTTGTTACTTACTGATAATGATATCAAGGTCTAGTAGAAAGTCACCCAGATGGCCCTGGTTAAACTAGATGGCTCATAAAACCAAAACAAAAGTCATGAATATGGAAAGGGACAGGGAGGGAGTAGAGAGACTGTTAAGAGTGTGAAGGAGATAAGGGAGGATGAAGGGAAGGAATAACTAGAATGCACCACATAAACTTATGAAATTGACAAAGAACTACATTTTTTAAGAATTGAAAAAGTAAAGTAAAAGAATGAATGCAGTCATATATATTTAGATAATAAACACACATACACACATAATGTATACATACACATGCTAATTTTTTTTGTCTTTGATCAATATTTTTTTACTCTTTTTTTTTATTGAGAAAAGGAAAAAAAAAACAAGTTTCCACCTCCTCCCAGCCTCCCATTTCCCTCCCCCTCCTTCCACCCTTCTCCCCCTCCCTACTCCTCTTCCCCTCCCTCTCCAGTCCAAAGAGCAGTCAGGGTTCCCTGCCCTGTGGAAAGTCCAAGGTCCTCCCCACTCCATCCATATCTAGGAAGGTGAACATCCAAACTGGCTAGGCTCCCACAAAGCCAGCACATTAAGTAGGATCAAAACCCCGTGCGGTCACGGAGTCTACAATTGGTGAACCTAAAGAAGCTAAGTATGAAGGTGAACCCAAGGAAAAACATATAGTTATCCTCTTGGCTATGGTAAGTAGACAAAATTGCGGGGGAGAATGTTGGGATCTTGGGGGTGGGGTGGGATGGGGGTAAGGGGAGATGGGGAGAGAAAAGGGAGAAGGGGAGGATGGGGGAAACTTGGGGAAAAAGGATGATTGGAATAAAGGAAGGTTGGATAGGGGAGCACGGAAGCACATGCTAATTTTTTATCTTCAATTTAAATCCAGAACCAGGATTGCCAATAGCTCTGAGAACACTATAAATCATGGAATTCTGTTTGCATGAGTCTTTTGTTTCTGACAAAATAACCACTGCAGAGCTCTAAATTAAAAGCAAAAAAAAAAATCATGGAAAAAATTTTAGCAAAATCTTTCACTTGACAAAATTTATTTGAGTGTAAAAACTAAAACAAAGCACAAAGTTGCGAAAGTAGCTCATTCAAGGAACTGAAAATGTGACAGTCATGTGACTTATTGAAATTTGAAAGGAGGGTGGAGAGGAGACAAAGTAAGTACAAGCTTGGTACCTCTCCATGTGATGGCAATCAGATTATATAAATCAAAAGTAAAAACAGAAAAAAAGAAAATGGGAGAATGTGAATATTTTAACATGTAAAGGTGAACACTGAGCTTAAAACATTTGGTTGATTAAATTAGATGACAGAAAATATTTGAAATATAACTGTATAGTATTATTATTGCATATTTCTGGCATACTGATAAGAGAAAATGAGCATAATTTGTCTATCCAACAATCAGATATTCACAGTATGCAATAGCGAGAAAGAAAACATTGTGCCATCTACGCTAGAAATTCCCCAAGCAAAGTAACTCAGAAATGAAAATATACACCTAAGGAAAGCTATTTCAAGAAAATCTAAATGGATAGTTATGGTATGAGTCTTATATATGGTAGAGTTTTGGCATAAAAGTACAGAAATGAACATAATATACAGTAATGATAAGTGTAATCCTGTTGATGATGATATTTACGTTAAAGTACATTAGCATTTACTATCATTGTAGCTATGGAAAACCCAGCTTAAAGAGTCTTGGTAGGCCAGTACAGTGGTAATAGAGGGGCAATAGTGACCCAACTCGGAGAGTCCACCATCATGCTCCAAACTCCCAAGATGTCACCCATCAGAGACCAAATCATGTTCTGTCCTAGAAACTGGCCTGGGTCTGCAGATCTCACTTGTCATTTCATCATTCAGTAAATGGGAGTCCCAGAGAGATATGAGGGAAAAGAGGCCACAGTATTTCCACCCCACCTTCTGGCAGCCTCCACATTTCATCGAGGTTGCAGCACCTCGAGGTACAGCCAGAATCAGGAATTACCGCTCAGAAAAGGCAGTGGTATTGAACACGAAAGGCCCTGTCCCACTGTGTACGTCAGAAAGCAGAAATGAGTGTTAGTGCTTAGCTGGCTCTCTCCTTTTTTTTTTTTTTTTTTTTTTTTGACCCAGTATGGGTCCCCTGTCCATGGAATCGTACAACCCACATACAAGTTGTGCCTTTCTTCCTCATTGAAACCTCTTTGGAAACACCCTCAAGACATACCGAGAGCTGTGTCTCCTAGGTGAGCCCAAACCCATCTCACACCCATTGCAACCTAAGAAGCCAACTCTGAACTCTGGGGCTCCAAATGACTGTGACTTGATTTGATGGGCAGACAATTTCTGCAGTCTTTCTGTTTGTGCATTTTGGATTCACACATATCACCATAGCAACCCTGTTTCCTCATTGGGTTAGAAGATCCATGATAAACTTCCTGTTGTATCAGGCAATTTATGTTGTCCATTGACTAGAATGTTGTTCTTTTCTGTGATCTCTCATGTTTATGATTGAGAACCTGATTATTTTAGTACTCTAAGAGATTAAAATCAAAAGTAGCAAGATGCCTAAATCTTTATCAGTGGAGTTTACATAATATCATCTATACTGTACTCAGGAAATGCAAGTAATTGACACACCAACCAAACTTGACCCAAATGAAGATAATAAAAAGCAACTCTTGAGAAGCCAGCCATAGCACTACATTGTAAAGGAGTATGAATGTTGACTTAATTAAACATTTTTGCAACAACCAACCATAGTGATGTAAAATATAAAATGAAATAGGAGCAGATAATAGTCTCAGGGAAAGTTCTTTTCTATTTATTTTTTTAAAAAAAAAACAGTCTTTTTTCATTTTACATATGAATCCCAATTCCTACTTCCCCCCCCACTTTTTTCCTACCTCATTCCCCATCCACTCCTCAGAGAGGGTAAGACTTCCCATAAGGAGTCAACAAAATCTGGCATGTCACTTTGAGGCAGGACCAAGGACCTCACCCCCATATCTAAGCTGAGGAAGGTATCATTCCAAAGAAAATGGACTCCAAAAGGTCAGGTCAAACACTAGGGATAAATCCTAGTTCCACTGTCAATGGCCCATAGTCTGCCCAAGCCACACTGTCACCCACATTCAGAGGGCCTAATTTGGTCCTATGCAGGTTCCCCCAATGTCAGTCCAGAGTCAATAAACTCCCTCTAGCTCAGGTCAGCTCTTTCTGTGTGTATGTCCATCATGGCCTTGATCTCTTTGCACATATTATCACTCCCCCTTCTTTTCAACTGGATTCTGGAAGCTTGGCCCAGTGCTTAGGTGTGGATCTCTACAATCACTTCCATCAGTTGCTGGATGAAAGTTCTATGATGACAATTAAGGTAGTCATCTGAGGATTCAGGAGAAGACGAATTAAAACACCTGCTCCACTAATGCTTAGGGTCTTAGCTGGGGTAACCTTTCTGGATTCTTAGGAATTTCCCTAGTGCCAGTTTTCTCTCTAGCCCCATGATGGTTCCCTCAATCAAAATATCTCTTCCTTTCCTTGTTTTCCCTCTGTCCTTCCCCCATCTCAACCATCCCATTTCCTCATAGTCTCCTCTCTCCTCCCCTTCCCATTTCCTCAACTATGTTCATAGCAGCATTATTTATATTAGCCAGAACCTGGAAACAAGCTAGATGCCTTTCAACTTAAGAATGGATAAGGCAAATGTGGTACATTTACACAATGTAGTACTACTCAGCCGTGAAAAACAATGACATCTTGAAATTTGCAGGTAAATGAATGGAACTAGAAAAAAACATCCTGAGTTATGTAATCCGGACCCAGAAAGACAAAGACAATATATACTCACTCATAAGTGGATATTAGACATAAAGCAAAGGATTATAGTCCACGACCCCAAAGAAGCTAAGTAACAAGGAAAACCCTAGAAAGACATACAAGGATCCTCCTGGGAGGGGAAAAAGACAAGATTTCCTGAGAAAATTGGAAGTGTGGCATGGGGGTGGGGGAGAAGAGAGGGCAGAAGAGTTCTTTATATGTTTTGGATGTTAGCCTTCATTCAGTCGTGCAGCTAACAAAAATCTTTTATTATTCTGTAGGCTGCCACTTTGTCTGAATGACAATATCCTTTGCCATGCAGAATATTTCAGTTTCATGAGGTCCCATTCATTAGTTGTTGATCTTATTTCCTGTGCTAACAGTGTCCTGTTCAGAAAGTCTTTTTATCTGCCAATGAGATCAAGGCGATTTGTCACTTTCTCTTCTATCAGGTTCAGGTTTATGTTGAGGTTTTTGATACATTTGGAGTTTAATTTCATGCAGCATGGTAAGCATGGATCTATTTGTATGGGAACAAATGCAGAAGCCCATAGCCAGACAATATGCAGAGAGTAAAAGACTTAGCACTCAGCCCTTCTAAACACAACAGGCTCAATACACATATGAACTCAGAGACTGCGGTGGCATGCACAGGGCCTGCATGGGTCTGAGCCAGATGGGGTCCTAGAACTGAAAGCAGAAGGACAGACACCACCATTCCTAACTCAGAAGGTATCTCCAGTTGATAACTACTTGTAAATGTAAATTTAGCATTCTCCAAGGGAGTGTAACAGAGGAAACGAGCTGCTCTTGAGGGTAGGACACATGTCCAGCAATCGGTGGTCAATAGAGAGCAAACTCAAGGACATCTTTGAAGGTTCCTTGACATATAACGTCATGTCAGGCTTTTGCTGTTGTCGTTTTAGTTTTATCTTTTTTCATTTTAATTTTAATCTCTCTCTCTCTTTCTCTCTCTGTCTATGTATGTGTGTGTGTGTGTGTGTGTGTGTGTGTGTGTGTGCGTGTGTGTGTGTGCACCATTCCCTCTCCCTCTACAGGCCTTTGTATATGTATCATGGCTTCCAGTTTGTATTTATGTAATTTCTGAGTATGAGAATGAGTAGGTCTCTGTACCTATATATGTTTCTTGTGCCTTTTCTCGGGGTCTTTTCCTTCTGTTTGCTTGTGTTTTACTATTCTGATTTGGATTTTTTTATCATATCATATTGTATCATATCATGTCATATTATATTATAATCCCTTAGAAGCCTGTTTTCTAATGAGAGACAGAAAAGGGTGGATCTGGATTGGAGAGAGGTGGGGAGGAACTGGGAGCAGAGGAAGGGGAAACTGCAATCAAGATATACTATGAGAGAAATAAATCAATTTTCAATAAAAGGAAAAAGAAAGCCCCAGGAAGAAGAGCAGAACAAATGATCCCTGGATGCAGAGATGCGGAGATTTTTTACTTACCAAACCCTCCTTCAGAGTTACTCAAGCCACGTAATCTGAAGTCAAACTGAATGGCCGAAGGGTGGAGTCTAGACCTGAGAAGAGGGACAGTTTTAAATAATGACATAAAAGAAGCTGTTTCAAGGCAGAGACCAGCAGAATGAGCACAAATTAACTTGTTTGCAACAAATTTTGTTAAACTGCAGAACTGGTTTTCAGTGGGAATGAAATGGAAAATTCTCAATATGTAAAGGAATCCAGGAGCCAGTGGGCTGCAGAGGCTGACAGTGCTGATGCTCTCTTGCACAGCTCTCAGAGGTCAACATCTCTACAGGAATTTGAGGGTACCTGTGTGGTTTGGAAGAGAATGGCCCCCAAGGGAGTGCCACTATTAGGAGGTGCGGCCTTGTTGGAGTAGGTGGGGCCTTCTTGTGAAGACTTGGAGCCCTTGGGAGGCGGGCTTTGAAGTCAAGCAACATTGTTGAGACAAACCAATTCCTGTTGTCTGTGCAAGATATAGAACTCCCAGCTACTTCCCTAGAACCATGCCTGCCTACAGGCTGCCAAGTCGCACCATGATGATAATGGACTAAACCTCTGAAAATATAAGCCACCCCGATTAAGTGTTTTTTCCTTTATAAGAGTTAGCATGGTCATCATGCAATAGAAATCCTAACTAAAACAATACTGTTCTGGGATTTAATTGCTAGAAGTCATCTCCATTCTTGACCTACATCCATAGTTATAGAAATCACTGGATGGGAGTATTATGAGTGTTTTTTTTCTGGTCTTTTTTATTTCTTACATATTAAAATATTTCCTACCTTTAAGTAATTATCTCTAATATTGTCAGGAAGCTATCATTTTTTTAAAAAATCATATATAGAGAAACATAAATATAAGCACATGTGTTTATATTATAAAAGTTCTATATATTAAAGAGATTATTATTTAATCAAGGTTTAGCCCATGTCTAGAAATAGACTGACTGGATGCTAAACAACACAAGACATTTCAGAATGATTTAGTTAGTCTCCACATTACAAAAATACATGGAAAACTAAGTGGCCTTCTTTCTCAGCATAAAACCTAACTAGTTAAGCTAAAAGTTAAAGCATTTTATTTTATCACTATGAAGCTGGACTCTTTACTTCATTATTGTGCTTTGATACTGTATCTTCTCTGTCAAATCAGACCTGACCGCAGAGTTTGAAGGGTTATTTGGGGAGGACAAGGTTGATACACCCTCGGTCTGTGCATTTTGTTTTCAGAAATGAAGGCAGCCAAGCAAATCAACCAGCAAGCACCCTGGGTATCTATGCTCCTCATAGATGTAACAGATAATTTTCTTAGTCCCTCTTAGTCTGCTAGTCTGCATTGCATTCCACTGTTCTAAGCAATATGAGTCCTAAGATAGTCACACTTCTCGATATTTTCTTTAGTTGAACAAAATTCTATATTTTCACACATTTAGCTAGTTATACCATTACATTTGTTGAAAACAGCTCTTCCATTGACATGAAGTGTCATTTTCTGTACGCCCTGACTGACGCAGCACCTCTGTAACAATGTAAATATTCCTACCTCTCATTCCTTTATTTTCTTATCTATTTTCAATCACTGTACCCAGTTGGCTTCTACCTCATGGCCACTAGAAGAAAGACATTTCCAATTTCAAAGTGCCATGTATAGTAGGTGTAAGAACAGTCTGGCCTTGATGAACTTGTGAAAGTCACCACACACATTAGTCTCATATTTGCTTCCTTCTAAACACGCTCTTTGGGGAAAGATTGATTTTGAACACACAGACATGCATTGTTAATTGTTTACTTGGGCTACTTAAGCATTTCATGGGCAGCATATAGTTGGTAACACAGTCTAAAATATTTCAGGCATGTGTAGGCAATATAATCTGTGAAGTCTCCATAGTAAATGTGCTCTTGGTAACACAGTCTAAAATATTTCAGGCATGTGTAGGCAATATAATCTGTGAAGTCTCCATAGTAAATGTGCTCTGTCACTGACTGAAATGTCACTACATGGTATGTGACTGTACATCAGTGTCCTCCCCAGGCATCAGTGTCTACAGAAGCATTAGTTCCACCACGGAAAAAGTGGATTTTCAACTTCTAGAGCCACCATCACAAAGGGAAATGTTGAAATAAGGAGCGGCGGGCTGCGTCCCCGGCACCCGGCCGCCCCCACGGCTAGCTTTACCTGAAATAATTACACGGAAACTGTATTCTCTTAAACACCGCTTGGCCCATTTCTATCTAGCCTCTTCTAGGCTAGCTCTCGCACCTGGACTAGCCCATTTCTAATAATCTGCTGTAGCCCACGAGCTGGCTTACCAGGAATGATCTTAACCTGCCTCTGTCTGGAGTGTGAGAATCATGGTGACTCACTGACTCAGCTTCTTTCTCCCAGCCTTCTGTTCTGTTTACTCCACCCACCTAATGGTGGGCCTATCAAATGGGCCTAGCAGTTTCTTTATTGCTTAACCAATGAAATCAACAGATTGATATATGACACTCCCCCATCAGGGAAATAGTCATATTTCTATAAGAGCACAGTGTGACACTGGGGACGGGGGTGATAGACTGTTATCCACCTCAAACTTTTGGCCTACTTGAGTGGCTCATTTTTTCATCTAGTATTATTGTAACTGTTCAAAATTTCACAAAAATCTTAGATAACAGGCTCTCTAGTACATGTCATAATAATGCCTGTAAACATGGTTTCACCATCTTTCAAATAATTTTCAGAGTGAAATTGTTTGTACATTTTCAAATAAGCTGAAGAGGAAAGGTAGAAGGCTTGTATCTAGGAAAGCCTGTGGATTCGGGTCTTAAAGAGCCAGCAGATGTGAAATGTTTGGAGAGTTGGTTAGCAGAGCTGGTTAGCTTTCACAGTTATCTCCAGGTGAGTGTCCCACTCCTGTATCCTCCTGCTTCATGTAGTCTTCCCTGTATACTCAGCTCGGGATTCCTCTTCTTCAGGACCTCACATTGTTCTTGATTCTGTTAAAAACTGCTCTCTCTTGTCTAGCTTTCGGGCTCCAGGGCATAACTAGCACACCAATACTCTTTGAATGTTTAATTCTTCCATTCATGAAATACAGGAATTGTCTTTCATAATCTTAACATTCCCTTGAAATTTTTAATTCCGAATTACAGTTTCCTGGAGACCATTTAGGCGTTAGAAGTATAAAAGCCATACTCGCAGTTTATTTTTTCGATAAATACTAAATTCAGTGTATCACATGATTTTCTATTCTTTGATAAACCTAAACATGTGACCTCAGAGAGAAAATGTGGAAATGATTGATAGGCTAATGTTGTGATCCAAATCTTACTCTTTCCTGGCTACATGAAATGCACAAAGCATTCTAGTCCTCAATTTCAGTTTCTTTCAGCTAAGTAAAATGCGGTCTATACTCCCCATCCTGTGGCCTCATGAAGAACAAAATGAAGAGCTTACAAGTGAAAGGCTCATCAAATGTAATACAGGACTACCACGATTAAGCTATGAAATTAATGCATCATAATTATTGCATCTGTTTCTCATAAATATACAATACAAGTAAAATGTGACATGTATCCTCATCTTAACACAATATGCAAGCAGCTAGTATAATAGAAATTCAGCCAATGCAAACCAATCTATGCCTCTTCAGGGCATGACAGTAGCTCCTTGATGCCTAGACTATGAGCCTTGTCCACAACTTTGAAAAAAAAAAACAGAATGCTTTTCTCAAATTTATTCCATCAGAGCCAGGGCACTAGTCTTCATTTTAAGTCTGTGAGTGTTTGCTTGTGTGTGCACCACATGTGTGTTGTGTCTGTGCAGAAGAGAGGGTCAGAACCACTGGAACAGAAATTATAGATGGTTTTGAGTTGCTGCATGGGTGCTCAGAACCAAACGTGGTCCTTCTTCAAGAACATCAAGAGCATGCAACCTCAGAGCCCAGTCTCCAGCCCCAGACTCATCTCTTTTGTAAATTCAGGAACTATTGTCTCAGCTTTACATTTGAAAGAATCCCAAGAGACAAGAATCCTTTTGTCTTGTCTTTTATTTGAGACAGTTGGTTTGATTGTATAAAATAAGCATGCAAGTATTTATTAGGCAGAATAGGCACAGTAGGACACAAAAGGAAAAATTAATGATTTTTCTCCAACAAGCTATGCCAGATCTCCTTTCTCTACGTTGAGAAAAGCCTGCCAGGCCAACAACACAGATTTCCTGTTACTTTGAGGGTTTGTTGCCATCTCTTTTGCAGGCTTTACAAAGCACAGTTGGATGGAAATCAAAATACTTGTCTCCCCTGTAGAAGAGTTCCCCTTCTGCCTAGCTCAGGTATTGGAAACCCTCAGCAGGGATGGGCCAGTTCTTCCTCCTGGCTCCATCTCACTACCTTCGGGTTCAGGTTGCTAACACTGGTTTTCTCCTACCAGCTAACAAATTACATCAAATCCAGGCAGAAAGAACACCAGTTATTTTTTTATATGATTCTACTCTTGCTTCTCTACATGGCTTCCCACCCCAACTCAGGGTTTGCTACTGGACTCCCCCAAATATTTCTCTCTGAGATGTCTGGAGGTTGACTTTTGTGTCACTGAACAAACATAATAGGTTGTATTTGAATATTCTTTATAGCTGCTTATGTTTTAATTATTTAGGTATGGAATAAAAATAAATGTATGATCAGTATCTTTCATATAGTCTTTTTGAAAATTAAATTGAATTAAATTTAATAGATAAATAAAAATTGTGACTATTAATGGGGAACCAACTTCTTCTTGATATTGTGCCTGTTCTGGAAATGGGTGATGATGGAATGTGTCCCTGTCATCTAGGTAGTTCTGTTTTCAGGACATAAATAAACAACTATTATTCTGAATTCAGAAATGCAAATCTTTAAAAATAATTCACTTAACTCCAACAATTGCAATGATCTAGTGATGTGGAAGGAGCTCCTACAGCAATCTAGAGGACAGACTCATGGGATAGCAATTACAAACCAACATACCCACCCCACCCCCAATAATTTTCTAAAGTTTTCTGAGGAGTTCCAGTATTCCCATTAAGGTTTTTTCTCACAAAATCAAGCAATCATTGACATTTCTGCTTGTTTTAAATATATATCTTCAGTCCTAGGGATTGGAGAGATGACTCAGAGGTTGAGAGCACTGACTGCTCTTCCTGGGGTCCTGATTCCAATTTCCAGCAATCACATGGTGGCTCACAACCATCTGTACTGAAATCTGGTGTCCTCTCTGGTCTGCAGGCATATGTGCAGGTAGAACACTGTATATATAATAAATAAATCTTTTCTAAAATATTTTTTTAAAAATTCTTCATGCCTATAATTAACAATCTATCACAGAGAATTGATTAGACTATTCGGGTTGGCTCCCTTTCCCAGATCAAATGATCTGCATTCACTGTTATTGAATTTCACAGTGAAATTAGTACCCTTGAATTTTTTTTCACTAAGTCTCATGAAAAGGCCTTCATGGAGGGTCCTCAGAGACTTCTGGCCGGGTTGTGAGTGTTCTTACCTTTGTTAGCAGTGGCTGTAACTGTACAAATAGGTCTCTCCGTATAGACCTTCCCATTCTGATTGCTACGATATTCTCATCCCACAGGAGCCTAATTGGACAGGACCAATGATAGCCTAGCAAAGCAGTGAGCTCTGCCTGCGCAGCTCTCATAGCATTTGGGAGGTTCAAGCAGACCAGACCGAGACCCACTGGTTCTTCCAAGGCCAATGGGGTTCATGTAGTTCTCCAGTCTCTTGGGAAGCTCATTTTCCTGACTTTGATGTTCATGTCGTATTCTGATACAATCAGTCAGGAGATATTAACAATACAACCAACACAGAGATAAACAGACAGACACACACACACACACACACACACACTTTCAACATTGGCTCAGAAGAATAAAAACAAATGTAACCTATGATGTATTCTCTCTCTCTCTCTCTCTCTCTCTCTCTCTCTCTCTCTGCCTCTCTCTCGCTCCACTAATCAAAACTTTAAAAATCTTTATGTCCAAAGCTACATTTCACTGCCTGTGGTTATGCAGAAATCCTGGATGGAAGAATTGACAAGCCAGCTTTTTATTCCAATTTACTTAATAAGCTAAAAGAAAAAAAAAAACCTCCAAATGTAAATTAGTGGTGAGATGCCTGATTAAACTGGACTGGTGACAGCACTGAGTTGGCATGCAGGCCTACCCTGCCAGCTTAGATGCATTTTCTTGGCAGGAGCTTTAGAAGAGGTTAGGATGTTGACAGGATAGAATTTGTATACTTCAAAATGTCTGCACATCTATTCTGTGCGGTCACACTTTTGTAAACACAGAGAAGTAAGGCTATGTGGTATCACTACCTTTAATTCCAGCCTACATGCTTCATAAAAGGCAATTCTACACAAAGAATGCGAAAGCACAGTCACAAAACTGAAACCTAATCAGAAAAAGAAAATTCAAACCCGTTTTTTTTCCTGCTTTAAGCTGAGATAGAGTGCAACACAGGTCAGTTTTTTTCTTTAGTTTTCCATTTTAATAATGATGTCCAGAGATGGTTTAAAATAATAGAAATGCTTATAAAGATCTTTGTGCCTGTTGCCAAGAAACTGCATCTCCTTTCTACTGAGCCATAAAATAGCATTTTATGCACATAAGATGGGTTCTACAAGCCCAAGAAAATACCATGAGCCAAGAGCCTCTACTACATCCTTTGTTTAACTCGCTGGCGCCTACTTCTGCCTTCAGTGGCAATTCCATTTCTTTATCTCCTCTGTCTGACATCAGGAACCCAAGGACAGCTGGCTTGCTCCACCTATTCAATCAAAAACAAATCCAGTCAGTTTTCAGGCAGAATGACACTATGATAAGAAAGCCTGGCTTTTCTAATAAATTAAACTCAGCTCCAGTGAGTCACCAACCACACCCTGTGTTATTTTCACTTAATATTCCTTGTTTAAGGTAGCATCTTTATTTTCATAACTCCTTAAAGACATTGTTGATATCCTCAAAACCTCAGCACAAGGAGATTCATTGTCACCCAATCGGTAACTTAACACTCCTGATCATTCTCTTCGTTCACACTCTTAGCCAAGTGTTCCCAGAGTTCCATCTTGGAGATCCCACTTGGGGAAACATGTCAACCTGTGTCATGCAAGTGTTAATTAACATGGAATAAAATGTTAAGCTTCATGGATGTATGTTTTAAGGAAACCATTTGCAGTTAAATGAATTAAGTAGTTTTCTCTTAAACATGAACATAGTCCATGAGAACTAAGGTGATGCAGGGGCGTGAACACACAGAGTTGATGGTAGACAATGCTTCTCTAAACTCTCATCATCAACACTCGTTTGACAACACTTGTAGGAACAACTGCTTGTCTCTAGTCCCATCATTGATACTACCAGCTGCTTGTCCCTAGCCCCATCATCAAAACTATCAACTGTTTGTGCCTAGTCCCATCATCAACACTATCAGCTGTCTGTCCCTGAACAGGACATTCCTGGATACCTGCTTCAGTGCAGACCCTTAGAAATGATTTTGTTCTCTCTTCATCAGAAACAAACTTATTTGATGCACAGATGGGAGAGACTATAACTGCAATATCAAGGCATCTGCAAAATCAAAGCCTACAGGGAATAGACACGGGCCGTCACTCCAAATATCAGTGCAGTTTCTTTTGGGTTTTTCTGAAACTGACACGGATGAATGTCAATAGGAAACAATGTCAGAGACATTTTCAATCATCTCAAAACCTCCTTAGATAAAATCAACTGATTGTAATTTAGTTGGCTGGCTGCATCCCTAACATAAACTGTACCATCTGCATTGTGAATTAGTGGTAAAGAAACTAGATTTGGCCTAACAAAACCCAGGTGCTCTATTATTCATCCAGCATTTATTTATTCAATAAATATATGTATATGTATATTGAGTATTGAGTATATGTTGTAAACTATGCACATTCAGGTGAATGAAATAGTAAAGAAGACCCTTGGACACTGTCACTTCTAGAGGAATCCCTCTCTGGTGAAACTGCCCACACCAGCATCCAAGTAATTAGACTGTGAGATTTAAGGGTGATTTTTTTAAAGATATTAAAGGAGTAAAGTACATTAAGACATTAAGGTAAAATGATGGACTTGAAGTGGCCTCTATGTAAACTTAAGAAGAGTGATGTGGAATTCTCCTCTGTATGCTGTGAATACCATTGGTTAATAAAGAAACTGTTTTGGGCCTGCACAGGGCAGAATAGAAATAGGCAGGAAAAACTAAACTGAATGCTAGGAGGAAGAAGGCAGAGTCAGGAAAAGCCATGTAGCCCTGCTGGAGACAAATGCCAGAATTTTACCCAGTAAGCCACAGTCACATGGTGATAGACAGATTAATGGAGATGGGTTAATTTAAGATGTAAGAGGTTAGTAGAAATATGCTTAAGCTATTGGCCAAAGAATATTGCAAATAATATGCTTTCTGTGTGATTACTTCAGGGCTGAACAACAAACATCCTACTACAGAACAGGGTTTCCCACACAGAGATGAAGGGCTTCAGACACTTAGAGATGCTGAGCAAACATTAGGTATTTGCCGAGAAAGGTTGGAGCACAGAGAAGAAAGGAAACTAAACTCTGTCAGCCACCTGGCTCCCCAGCAGGAGGAGGGAGGCAGAAGCCTCACCCAAAAGGTAAGACATGCAACCCTGGTGAAAACTGATAGGCAGTTCTACACATGGGGCAGGCCCACAGTCCTTCCTATCTTCAAACTCAGCTACAAGTTTTGACTAAGAGCCATTACTCCACAAGACAGATCAGCACTGAAGAGAAGTCCCATTCTGTTACTGTGTAGGGCAGGGTATGGTGCCATCTTGAATGGGCATCTAGTGTTTAAAACGAAGCTACACTGGGACCTGAGAACAACGAAATACCTTATGTGGGGAACCTGAATTTAAGTTACAATAGCCCCAAGGCTGGAGACAAATCTGAGAGGTGGTTTTAGAGTGGAAACAAGGCAGGAAACATAGGAACGAGTTTAGCTACCTGGGACTCTACTTGGATAGAGTTGTGCAAGCACCCCTCTTCCAGTAATGAACTTGACCACCCAGCCCTTTCCCTGGATGTCCTGCGCATACATACCCCTCTCCAAACAATGTACACAGCAACCTCAAACCTTCTCAAACCCCACACCTGAGCCGTGATACACAGTTCTCCCTCTCTGAACAATAGTACAAGTTTCTCTGCTCCAACCAGCAATAGAGTGTAGATAGTTCCTTTTAAATGTATCCCCAGTGTACCTGGGGAAAAAAAACAAAAACAGAAAAGCTAATCCACCTTCAATGGATTTTAGGAGCATTTTCTGCAAAGCAAATTGTGTCCTCAGGTGAACATTTAAGAAGAAATCTTATTTCTCATCATATATCAATGCATAATTGGGTGTCTATGTGATCAAAATCAGATGCATTTGAAGGGGGAAGTGCACAATAGAAAAATGGTTATATTGCCTAATCTATTACTCAAATAAAGAAATGCCCATGCTACATTCTTGGCAACAAAATTCCTCCTCTTGAACTCCATAAATGATGTCCCAAACAATAACTGGGGACAAAAAGCCCATGGACACTTTAGCTTATATGGCTGACTGTCGATCTTGGCAAAGTATCTTTATCTAATTTGTGCCATTGTTTGACTTTGATAAAGTTATACTGATACTTTTGGAAATCTTTGTGAGCCCTTATTTTTTAGTTGCACTATTCTTGCTTTTTTCATTGAAAATAGATTTTTTCATAAAGTATGTCCTGATTATGATTCCCCCTTCTATGCTCCTTACAGTTCCTTCACAACTCCCCTCCAATCTTGACCCACCCCCTTTCTGTCTCTCATTAGAAAAAAGAAGGCAAAAGTTGATAATAAAACAAATATAAACAAATCAGAATTGGACAAGACAAACCAATTAAATTAAAAGAGACTAAGAAAATGAACAAAAAACAGACATAGATCCAGAGATCCTCTCCTTCTCACACTCAGGAATTCCATAAAACACAAAATCAGAAGCCACAATATATACATAAAAACCTATAGGGTAATATAAATAAATAAACAAAAATATAAAGCTGACCAAAAAAGGAAGGAAAAAAAAGCCCTGATGGTTTCCCCATTGAGACTCCCTTGGAAGATACTAAATTTTCATTTGCAAGTGCTTAACAATTGAAGATAGCTTCTAGGTTATGGATGGGAGAGTTTATCAATTGGAGATAGCTTTTGGGTTATGGTTGGGGGCATGTGTCCACTTCTGCTTTTGGTGCTAAGACCCCAGCTGGTGCAGACCCATGCAAGCCCTGTGCACGCTGCCTTAGTCTCTGTGAGTTCATATCCCTGTTGGTCTTGTTGTACTTTGACAGCCTTGTTTCCTTGGTGTCCTTCATCCCATCTGACTCTTCACTCTTTCTGCCTCCTCTTCCACAGTTTCCCTGGGTCTTAAGGAGAGGAATTTGGTGGAGACATCCTATTTTGGGTTAAGTATTCCAAGATCTCTGACTGTGGCATATTTATCTGGCTGTGATCTTTGACTTTCTTCCCATCTGTTGTGGTGGGAAGCATCTCTGATGATATGAGCCCATATTTTTAATTATTTGGATAAGAGGCCAAAATCTTGCAAACACTGGGCCTCAGATTCTACCCCCAAAAGCAGAAAGGCTAGACACGGGCAAGCTAAAGAGTATAGGTCAGGTTGCTCAGGTCAGAGAACGTACACACAAAGAAAGGTAGTTCCAAGTGTGATGTCAGTAGCGGTGTCATAGACTCAGAACTCAGTTCTGAAGTTTGATAACCCTGAGTCTGAGGTCAGAGCTTAGATTGCTCTCAAGCCCCCTCTCTACAGTTCACTGTTGTAGAATCTGAGAACTATGACACTGGGGAGAAATACCTGATATTCACAGCTATTTTTCTCCAACAAGAAGATCAGTACTTACAGGGCTTGGCAAGTAAAAAAAAAAAAAATGCTCTCCATCCTTCTGTTAAGATCTTTGTGCCTTTGTAGTTTTCACCATTCCCAACAGACCTGACATATCCTACAGACAAAAGTTTAACTACTCCACATGTACAAACTACAGAGTCTCCTGCCCAGGCTTTTAGCACCTTAGGGGACTGCAGAACTAAATGTGAACAGCAGATGTTATGGTATGTAATAATAAGGGTGGCGGGGCTGCATCCCCAGCACCCCGGCTGCCTGCTCGGCTAGCTTATGCCCGAAATAACAACACACAAACTGTATTCATTTAAACACTGCTTGGCCCATTCTCTTCTAGGCTAATTCTCACATATTAATTTAGCCCACTTCTAATCATCTGTGTATGGCACCCCAAGGTGCGCTTACCAGGAAGATTCTAGCCTATGTCCATCCTGGGTTGGAGCTTCATCCCGGGAGTGGGGCATGGCGTCTCTCTCAGGCGTCTGCTCCAGAGAGCAGAGCTGTTGAGACTCTGAGCTCACTTCCTCTTCCTCCCAGTATCCTGTTCTGTTTACTCCACCCACCTATCTTCTAACCAATAAAATGGGCCAAGGCAGTTCCTTTATTAGCCAATGACCTTCCTCCATCAATGGTATATAAAGAAGGGATGCTATTGAAGTGAAGACAGTTCCAGCTGACTTAAAATTCTCAATAACAACATGAGCCACAGGAAGAAACAGTCTGAAAGTTCAGCTGAGCCTTGCTCACCCTGTCCCATGCAAGTAACCAGACATCTCCCATTGGAGGAACTAGAGAGATGCTGGACTAACATTTCACCCCTTTTTTCCCTTTGTCTTTCCTTCCCCGAACCTTCAGCTAGGTCTTTTTCCTCTTACTAAACGTTTTAGTGTGCTTTCATTTTATTTTGTTAAAATAATGTTTTATATCCTATTTATCTTCTGGAAATTTGGTAAAGAAAAGCTCCTGTGTTCTCACTTTTCAAATTTCTATTTTTTATTACTGTGCATATATGCTGCAGACTGTGCTAAGATCAAAGGACTACTTTGTGGAGTCAGTTCCCTCCTTCCGCAGTTATATGAGTGGCAGTGGCCAGTCTTGTGTGGCTTTAACAGATGTGCCATCTCACCAGCCCCTTTGCTATTATTTGGTCCCCCTCTTACATTTATCTAATTTGCTTTTCAACATTCTAAGTGAGAAATTTCTTTTCCTCTTTTCTTCTTTTATTTCTTTTTTACTATTTCTTGCTCTGCTCTCATTCTCTTCATTCCTCTATCTCCTACTCCGCTTTCTCTTTCCATTTCCTTGCCCTTGCTTCTTCCTTTTGTTTCTGTTCCCTGCCTGATACACTTCATTTACCCATTTCCACAGTTAGCCTAAATAATATGTTTTAAATTTTGTGATACATTCTGCATTTATTTTGTCATTTTTTTTTTTGGTGGTCATTAGTGATGTAGGTAGGTGTCTTGTGTCATTTAATGCTGTTGCTGTTACATTCATTTGGTTTCTCCTCTATGCTAATATCAGAGTCAGCTGCTGCCTAAGGAACCTGCGAAATGACAACACAAGACTCTCCAGACAGACGCACCAATCACAGCAGAGAAACATGAAGCAAAGTAACAAAAGTCCTCATAAACACACCAAGCCTCAACCACTCAGGTCAGTCATTCTGAGGAGGTAGAATGCCAGTAAAAGTGGAGCAGCTGGAATCATCAGTGATCTGAGAGAGGATCCCCACGAGCATCTGAGTTCAATTCAAGACCTAACGAGCAAAGTAGTCAACATAGGAGAAGCCAGCAAAATGGGTGAGACAATCGGCAATGTGGAAGAAGGGTGGTCACCGGCAATGCATTAAGTGTTGGGGAATCCAAATTTCATAAAACTAACACCAATGGGTAAAAAAATTAGATAGATAAATTGATCCTGATACAAAAATGGATAATCTGCCACACAAACTAAAAATCAGTGAAGACTCTTCAGGAAAAAAACACATCAGATATCGAAGTGTCTTAGCAGATATTTAGAAAATATTCATTTCACCAAGTAGGAAATATCCATTGTCCACTGCAACATGTGAAACCACTTCCACATACATTCTAGGCCATAATCAAGTTTAACAAATCAAAAATAATCAAAGTGATTTCTTGAATTTTATCACATCCTAGTAGAATTCCACAAGACAGAACTACCTAAATACTTACAGCCTGAACAATACCCTCTTGAATATCAGTGGGTACCGGAAGAAACCATGGTTGAAATAGTAAATTTCCTAGAATCAAATAAAACTTAAAATCACAGTCTACCATAATCCCTGGGATATAGCTTAGGGGTTTCTATGGAAAGTTTGTAACTATGAGTCCTCACATTTAAAAAAATCACAAATAATTTTAAACAAACAATCTAATGATACACCTCGTGGTCTGACAAAACAAGAAGAACCCAAATTCTAAATCAGTGGGCAGTAAGAAATAATAAAGGGATGAGAAGTTAATTCACCACACAATGACAAAATGTTGCAATGAGTTCATTGAAATTCTGAGTTCTCTAACATCCTATCATAAGCAGATTGGTTTGAGAAAATATTTTAAATATCGGTGTCTAAATTTTAGACATTATTTTCAAATGAGTTTTTTACAGAGTACTTAGAAAATCTACTTTCAAGTCACACTGCACTGCTTCAGAGGTACTGCAGGACTTTATAGCAGCACACGTCCTTATCTCAGCTCTTTGGCTCCATGAAACATTTGTCATCATTGATGACATTGACTCATAAGCATGCACATATATCTCTGTGCACATAACATACACAAAGGGATTAGCATTATTTTGTGTGGTTCTCAGATCAATTAAAATTGAGAAAATAAGTTTGCATTTTACCTACACTTTTTCATTCCCTAGTGTTCTTTCTTATTGCAGAGATGTTTCAAGTCTATAGTATTTTCTTTCTTTCTGAACCATTTCTTTTTTTAAAAAATATTTATTTATTAAGTATACAGTATTCTGTCTGCGTGTATGCCTGCAGGCCAGAAGAGGGCACCAGATCTCATTACAGATGGGTGTGAGCCACCATGTGGTTGCTGGGAATTGAACTCAGGACCTTTGGAAGAGCAGGCAGTGCTCTTAACCTCTGAGCCATCTCTCAGCCCCCTGAACCATTTCTTTTAGCATCATTTTTTGCAAGGCAGATCTATCTAGTGATAGCAAACCCATATTTGTGTATATGAGACAGTCTTTGCTTTCCCGTCAATTTTGAAACATAATTTTTAAAACGCTATGACTCTGTGGGGTTTGGTTGGATTTGACTTGGTCTGGAACAAGGTTATGTTGCTGTTTGTTCTTTGCTTTGCTATTGTGAAGTTGGGGGCTGAATTAGGCATAACTATGGTGCTGAGGTATGTCTCCATCACAGCCCTGGTTTGTTAGTTTTTCAGTTTGAGTTCTGTTTTTATCCATGTTGCTCTTGCATTTCCTGGGTCTGTGGTTTGGTGTCTAACATTAGTTTGGGGGGGACATTCCTGGGCATGATTGGCTTAAATTTTCCCTCTGGTCCTTTCTATACACATGCATTATATATTTATATTTGGGACATGGTTATTAGATAATGTTTTTAACTTTTTGATCATTTTTCTCTTTTCTTTGTAGCCTTTGACATTTCAGTTATTTCTTCTACAAGCTTAGGGTTTCTTCAGCTGTGGTCAGTCTATTGATGAGCCTGCATGGGTCTTTTATTTTTGGCAGACATTTATAGTGTTTCTTATCATTTTAGTTTAACCAAGGTCATTTCTGTAGCTCTTGAATTATAATTATCTATCGGAGCCCAATGTGGTTTCCAGCGGGTACACAACTAAAGACTACAGCTGTCTTCTCCCTGAATCTACCAATAGCAAACAGTTCAGCCCTGAAGATGGAGGATGCCTTCCTCCATCTATGCCTGATTGTTGGTGTAAATCCTGTGCATAGAAACAACCCGGGCTACTTGAACTGATGGCCATAGAGAGGTAACACTGCTCTGTGAAGATTCAAAGGAACAGCAATCACAAGCTAAACAGCTATGTTAGATAGAAAAAAAATGCATTTTCTAGGCACTATCACATAAAACTGAAACCTACATCAACACAACAAATACTGTTGGTGGTGTTTTCCTAAGCTCTAGATAAGTCTTCTCTCTAGCTAGTTCTCACTGTCTCTGTCACTATTGTTTTGTTGGACCTTTCTTGGTGGACCATTCCTCTCCTCTTACCCCATCACCTGCTCTGAACAAGCTCAAACTCAGAGGAACAGTTTTCTACAATATGCTGAAATACACATGCAGTGACGAACATCGCAGTAATCAACCTACTTGTGACTGAAGAGACACCAAATAGATTCTGTGAGCTCTTTCCTTAGTTCTTATAGTTTTAGATCTGGAGTGCTGGTTGAGAACACAAACTCTGAACCTAGATTTCTTAAGTTCAAATCCCAGATCTACCATGTACCACCAAGTCCTTTAACTTAGTTATGCCTCAATTAGTGCATTTTGCACAATGGGAATAATACGACCCTTTCCTAGCTTTTGAGAAAATTAAGAGTTTAGAGATATATAGCTTTAATTCCAATAAGAACTCTCAATAGGCTATAGAGATTCATGGAACTCTGGAGCACTGGATAGCAACACATAAAATATTGATCCTTTAACTCTGGTGACAAGCAAGGAACCAGACTAATTATCTCTGGCCTAAAGCAATCAGGTGTGTCATTAAAACAATTTAAACGTTCTGTATGGGTTGATGTGGAAGGAGACTGAAAACCACTGTATTTTTCTATTTCCTGTAACAATAGTATGCATTTCTGTAGGCCCATGATATCTTTTCCACTCCATTTTCTTTTACCTGAAAGAAACTACCCTGGGAATCAACCTCTGACTTTTCCATTCTAACACATCATTACAATTGTAGCCCTACTGACTTCTGAGTCAAGACCCAAAGAAGCTGAGTAATTTTATACTGAGCTGCTTAGGCTTCTTCCTATTTAGGGTATGGGTTCTTGTGGGGGAACAGCACTGTAATTATTCATGGGTCATTTTGTCCAGTCTCTAAAGCATAAATATTTATTTCAGAAAATGCATCCTCTGCCTATCCCTTAAAGTGGCATAAACCTGGTCAGCATTGCTGTGACTCTATCAGGCAGTGTGGTTCTGACCCAATCAAAAGTCAAGTTACAGTAAACACCTTGGTTGAATGTTGACTATGCAGGGCTTGCATGAAGTTTAAATATGCTTGCCAAGTTCCTGATCTAGTGATAGCTTCTCAAAGAACTTTCCTCAGAATAATGATGGTACCTTGTTATACTGGTGCATAAATGTAGTGCTGTTTTCACAACACTGCGCATTTGTTTATCCAAGATAGTGTAACATTATAAGCATATTGAAGAGATAAGTAATTTCCACAATGTAGCCCTTGTATATCTTAAAGGAAAACAGATTTCAAGTTCTCTTCAAGTTTAAAATTCTCTGAGTCTCATATGCAAACAGTGTTTTAGTCGGGATCTTTCTGAGATATAAAATTATAAGTATGATAGAGAGAGAGCAGAGGCTATTTTAAGTAATTTTCCAATAAAACTATAGGGCTGAAAAATCCTCAAATAGGCCATCTACTTGCTAGAGCATGTGGGACGCTAGTATCATAGTTCAGTCTAAGTACAAACTACTCAAAACAGGGATGGTAGAAGAACATACCTGTTCAATGGGTATTTTTGTCCTGCCCAGTTTCCACAGATGTTAAGTCCCAAAGAAATCACACAGAGTTCTATATTAACTATAAAGTGATTGACCCATATCTCAGGCTTCTTATTAACTCTTACAACTTATATTAGCCCATTCTTCTTATCTGTGTTAGCCACATGTGTCGGTACCTATTTCAGGGAAGCAGTCACATCTTGCTTCTTCTGTGGCTGGACAGGACTGCAGAGGAATGGGCTTCCTTCTTCCCAGAATTCTCCTGTTCTCCTTGACCTGCCTCTACTTCCTGTCTGGTTGTTCCACCTATACTTTCTGCCTGGCTACTGGCCCATCAGCATTTATTTAAAATATAATCGACAGAATATAGACCATGGTCCCACGCCACATACCTGCAATTTGAAAGTGTTCAATGAATGGGTTCACCAGCAAAACCAAAATTACAAAGGAAAGTATTTGTGGGATTGGAGTCAGAGAAACTGGGAGGTTCTGAGCAAGACAGAAGACAGAGTGGGGATAAAAAGAGCAGATCTTAGGCGCCTATTCGACTGCAAAAAAAAAAAAAAAAGTCATTTGTGTCACCAGAGTTTCAAATAGAAAAAGAGAAACCATGCAAGACTGAAAGTATATTCAAAGAACAATGGATGAAAGGTCTTCAAACTTGACAAAAGGCAAAATCCTACAGATTTATCAAATTGTATAATCCCAGAGAGATGTCTGTGGTTTGGTGCTTCTCTGTTGTTAGGATATAGACAAACAGGAACTCACATTGGTTTTGTTGGTGGGAATGCCGAATAGCAGGTCTTCCGAAGGAATTTGACTCCTGCAAAGCAGAGCATAATCTTCCTCTACAATTTTGCAAGTATGTTCCTACTTTTATTTCTAATCAAGTATACAATCAAATTTTTGAACACTGAGAAAAAGCAGCCTTCCAAGAAAGTTGAGAGACATGAAACTTTACCAGTACTATAGAAACTGTGACAGCAAATTTCTGATCAGAATCCATGAAGTCGTCAGAAATGGCACAACATTTTTTAAGGGCCGGAAGAAAGACTGTCAACCAAGAATTCTTTAAGTGGCTTTAAAAAAAATCATTTTTTTTTAGTTACTAAAGGTAACATTTTATAATCATAAAGTTTTCTGTATATAATGTGATCACCTGCTTACATTGCTGAAAACTTGCTTAATTGTAACAAAGGCCATCATTATGGTCTCTAAACTACATCTTAGTAAAGATGACTAAAACTAATAAACAAGACAGACTAAGGTTCCTTATGTCCTCATAATGTTTACCACTGGTGGGGACACAGGGCTCTGTGGGTTTGGCCATTATTGGCATCTAGGGAAGGTATGCTGGAGTTCATTTTACAATGAACTATACATTTTATCTGAATTTAAACGGTCCCATTCTGGCTCGTGTTTTCAGTGTTTTCCCCTTAGGTCGTGGCAGTATTTTAGGAGGGTAGAACCCCCAGGTGTAATCCAGAGGGCGAAAGCGGGTCACCTGGAGCAGGCCTTTGATGGTTGTAGCCTAGTTGCTAGATCTGGCTGTGCTCTCTGCTTCTTACCCTGCTATCCTTAAAGAGCCTCTGCCAGAACCCTTGTGCATTTCCTCACTTCTGCTGTTTCTGTCAGTTATTGTTGTCACAGTCATTCAAAGGTGGTCAGTCCTAGAAACATATAAGCGCAAGTAACAGCGGGCTCAGGAGGATGTCTTTCTATACTCATTCATTTATATGTCAATGTAACAGCAATGTTTACAGCAGTGAATTTGAAAAGGAACAGGAAGAAGGGTTTGAATATGGAAGAAATATCAGGGAAGAGAAGATGAAGGAAATAATGTAACTACATTTTAATAAACTTTTAAATGTAGGGAAAAGGCAACTAATTAAGAAAAGTAGTGTCTCAGAGCTAAAATCATTGGAATAATAAGCTTGATCATGTGGTACTTTGGAAATAGTTAGAAGACAAATTTGTATAAGTTTGAAGGTATAGGCTGGGAAAGCCACAGTATGATGTAAGCTGAGTCTAATGAGAGATTGTAGTAATAGTTTGTAAAACCAGAATTTCAATATAAAAGCAGGTATTACAAGTCACACTAATTCAAATGGACTACACTGAGAATTGAATTAGTGGTCACTCATGTTTTATTTGGAAAATGAATTTATATTTTCCCCTTGTCATGAAAAATTGGAGTAACACTGACTTGAAAAATATTGAACGAGTTAACTTGAGAGAGGAGATGCCAAGATAGCATAGTGTTCAAGTTGAGGCAGGGTTATGCTGGCTATTTTTACAGAGAGCATCGAGAGCAAAAATTAGAGCAGAAGGATGTTAAAATTATCCATGAAAAGATCAAATTTTCAATGGCAAACAAAGAGAGGAAATAAGAACAAAAGGCCCTAGTTTTACAGAGATGAGAGTGGTTTTGGGTTTTTTTTTTTTTTTTTTTTAGGAGAATCAATCAGGAAAGCTTCATAGAAAGCATTTCAGGAATTACTTAGGCCTAGTCATCCTGCAACAGCAGTATCCTTTTATAGACACAGAGAGAGCCGATACCAAAAAGAAGGCAATAGCTTCTGTGTACCAGGCAAAGTTTTGCAGAAAGTGGTGCGTGCCCAGAATCACACACAATATGCACTGCTAGTGCTGCCACCAATATAATTTCAGCGCTCAGGAATCCAGGATGAAAATGGAAATGGCATCTCTGTGAGTTCGAGACCAGCCTGGTCTATAAGAGCTAGTTCCAGGACAGGCTCCAAAACCACAGAGAAACCCTGTCTCGAAAAAACAAACAAAAAAAAAAAAAAGAAGAAGAAGAAGAAAGTGGAAATGGCACCACCATTGAAACTCATGACCCACTAGCAAAATTACTGTCTCTTGCTCCAACTGCCTTATGATCTGCTGGCCTAGAAGTCTTGATTCCATGAGGGTTGGGAGGCATAACAATTCTAGTGAGCTGGAAGCTAAGACTTCCTTCTGGCCACTTTTATCACCTCATACCCTCGAGTCAATAGACTGACAAAGAATTACACTGTTATTGATGGTAATTGACCTAGACTACCAGTAGGAAATTTTAATACTACTCTACTCATAGTGGAAGACTATGTTTGGACTATAGGTAAGATCCACTCCCTGAGATTTAGGTCAATGGGAAACTACAGCAATCCAAACCAACCAGGAAAATAAGTGGCCCAGGCTCTTTGAGGAGTGATCCAGAAACAAGTTCCAGTACCAAGCAGTACTTCTGAAAGGGAAGAAAATATAGATAGATGAAGCAGCTATAAATACCACATGTAACTATATGACCAGTTAAAAAAGAGCTTATAATTATTATTAGTCTTTCTTTTATAGTTCATTAATAAAATAAGTTTCACATATATAGACATTAAGCATGTATCTGTATTTTATTTCATTTCTGTGGTAGAGTGAATGAAAATGGTTTCCATATGGTGTAGCCATATTTGATGGGAATGGCGAAAGCCGTACAGCCAGCATAGCTGAACTGCATGATGGCTGCCCTGCCGCTTTTTATTTTAATCTCTGCATGTTGAATACACTGACTTGAAAAATATTGAATGAGTTAACTTGAGAGAGGAGATGCCAAGATAGCATAGTGTTCAAGTTGAGGCAGGGTTATGCTGGCTATTTTTACAGAGAGCATCTAGAGCAAAAATTAGAGCAGAAGGATGTTAAAATTATCCATGAAAGGATCAAATTTTCAATGGCAAACAAAGAGAGGAAATAAGAACAAAAGGCCCTACTTTTACAGAGATTTTACAAATCTTAGGGATATTAGATTGATGGAAAATTTTTTATGAATCAATTATGCCTTCTCCAAGGAATACTGATTCTAAGCTTCCCCAAGAAAGTCATGAGTATCTACCCCTCCCACTTTTAGGAGATATCCTTATCTACTTGAAGGTCTTCCTTACACCTTGGAGATTATGATGTGTAAAAGCAGCAGAGATCTCTTTATGAGGCTCTGAGATATTCTTGAAACATCTGTACCTGTATTTACTCAGGAAGAAGCTAATCAAAACAAAGTAAACTACGAAAAGTCAACGAGATTTGGTGGGCTACAGGAGTTGACCACATATGAGATTACAAGTCTCTTCCCACTATGTATTAAGATAATTGCATGGCACACACAGCAATAAAGTTACATTAGCTGAAATTGCCTCTTCCCTATGCAGGGACTTATATTGATGGACAAAGAAAGGCATAAAAAGATGATAAAAAGAATGAGTTGTCAGGACCACCCTTTCTTAGAAAAGTTAACTTGTACAGAGTCACTGTGGTATCATATGACAAAGGAATAAAATAATGCAAGGTAAAAAAAAATAAAAAAAATAATGCAAGGTACATTTACAGAATGGAGCACTACACAGCAGAAAAAAATAACATCTTGAATTTTGCAGGCAAATGGATTGAGCTAGAAAACATCATTTTGAGTGAGGTGAACCAGATCCAGAAAGACAATTATTACATGTACTCACTCATACTTATGTTGTTTTTAAACATAAAGCAAAGAAAACCAGCCTACAAACCACAATCCCAGAGAACCTAGACAACAATAAGGACCCTAACAAAGACATACATATATCTAATGTACATGGGTAGTAGAAAAAGACAATATTTCCTGAGTAAATTGGGAGCATGGGGAGAGGGTTGAAGGGAGGGGAGAGCAGGAAGGGGAACAGAGAAAAATGTAGAGTTCAATAAAAATCAATAAAAAAAATAATTCAAGGATTAGACATATAAATAAATTTTATAAGGATATAAAATTTAAACATTGTAACATTGTATTATGCCAAAATTTGAATAACAACTGCAGCAGCTTTGGCTTGAGGATTTTTCTTGGGTGCTCTGACCATTTAGAATTAATAATACACTGCTCAATACATGACAAGCTGCCCTGGCTGGCTTGGAGAATTTCCTCCTTCTAGTGATCTTGAAAGCACAGGAACTACTTACCTGAAAATAGGCTGTCATATGCCCCTAGATTTTTAACATTTGGCTATGGAGTTGATGAGTAGAATAATAGTAAAAGATGACTCTGTTTATGAATGATCACTAAACCTGAGAGAAAATAATTATAAAAGATAACTCTGTTCTGCCGTGGTTTATCAATCAATAATGGCTAAACATATAATCCCAGATGTATAAAAGAAAAGGTTAAACACTTGTCCAAAAACAAAAATGGTATGATCTGTGCTTTGGAGTTCTATTCACGAATCTATCCATGATTATTAAATTCTGTAGAATAAAGAAGCATTCTGACTGCTAATTAGGCAGGCTGCAAGAGTCCTGCCATCACCATGACCTGGCTCACTTCTTCCCTCCCCTATTCCTTGCCTCCTCTCTGGAACCTGTCAACTACCAGGATTGGCCCCCAGCACCCATAGGCTCATGTTTTTGAATTCTTGGTCTCTAGTTTGTAGAACTATTTGGGAAGTATTAGAGTGCGAGCTTGTTTTCAGAGGAATGTCACTGGAGGGAGGCTTTAAGGTTTCAAAGGATTACCCCATCTCCCTCTCTGTTTCTCTGTCTCTCTTTCTCTTTCTCGTGCTTCTGAATGAAAACATAAGCTCTCAGGTACTGTTCTAGAACAACATCTGCCTCCCTGCCTGGTCACTGCCATGCTACATGCCATAATGGTCAGTGAACTCGAGGCCTCTGAAACTATGAGCACCCCAAATAAACTCATTCTTCTTTAAGTTGCCTTGGTTATGGTGTCTTATCACAGCAATGGAAAGAAATTAAGCCAATCTATTTTGTTATGATGTAACATAAAATGTATTGAAATATCAGTAATTAATTATTTTCATATATAAATTGCATTCTCTTAGGGACAAAAGAGTAAGTATTCTCCAGGGGACTCTTGTCACTTATTTTGGGAGGAGAAGCAACATGTTTTGTTTCCGTGAAGAATAGCTTATAACATGTTTATCGGAATTAAAATATGTTCTTGTCTTTATGAAATAAGGAGATTTGACTGGGGATGACCTTGACAGTAGCTGGACTTGCAACTGTTAGTCTTCCTCGCCAACATGAGCACATGAGAAGATATCCACCACCAGCGAGGTACATTACTACCTTACTGGGCATGTGTAGAAATTATTTCCAGAGAGGGTGACATGTGGCACACTAACCAGCAGAAAAATACTGCCCTAAACATGGACCATGTTTTCCATTGAACTAGAATAACCAAAAAACAAAAAAACAAAACAGAGAAAGAAGCTAGCCATTGCGTGCTAACCCCATTTTTCTCTAAGCTTATGCACCAGTTGTTTTTGTGATCTTCGGCTGATGTAAGCCTCCAAATCCTTTGGCTGTCAATGGGGACTCAACACCAGTAACTCTCCAAGGAACATTAAACCCTCAGCATGATACTGGAACTATGAGACTTTTAGTTTCTTGAATTAAGCAGCCACCTGTTTTTCTCCCTATCTAATGTGACATGATTGTACTATTGAGCTCTCTATGGTATGACAATCCATTTAATCCACATTTTTCTAGTTTCAATTCCTTCTTAAAACCCCAACTAATATAAAATACATTTATTATTTACATATTTTAAAGAACAAAAGATAAAATGAGACACGTAAAAGAAAATCCCACTGTCCTCATTTTAAAAGATGTCCAAAATACTGTCATGGCAAAATCAATTTTAATATGATTTTAATGCCTATATTATATCACAATACAATTATATAAGTATAAAAATTCTATGGAAATCTCAATCAAATAGATTAATTCCTCTCAGGAGTAAATCAATATACTTTAAAAATCATTATCCAGCATAATCAAAAGAGCATGAGAAAAATTCTCTCTAGCATGACAATTATGGCTAGGTCCCTAATAAACCAAGGCTAAGTTCTGATCAACTGGCAAATGCATCTTTCAAATTCTTAGCACATCTCAATTGAAAATGGAATGGATGGAAGAACCGCCATTATGAAAATCTCTACTGATTCATTTTTAGAACTAAGTGACTGAGCTCTAAGATTATCCATGTGATCTGTTTCACCCAAAGATTAAAGGCAAAGTCCTATGGGAAGGAAGAGTTGCTTCTTCTTTATATTTTTTTCCAAAGAGAATAAAGTATGTAACTGTGAATCTGAGTTTGCACGCATGTCAACTTTAGTTATATACTACTTGTTACACAATAAAACATACAATTTCTTTCTAATGTCTTACAGTTTGAAATCATATGAAAACAATATTTCAAGGTGGTGTTTCCTACCCTTCCGTTTCTTCCCAAGTGCTACTCTGTCAATGCATCTTGATGAATCTTCAAAGCTAACACTTAATTCTTTGCTTTCTGTTAGCTTTAGTCAAACATATGTCTTTTTTTATTACAGGATAGAAGTGGGTATAAGCACCAGTCTCACTCTTAGACTTTATTTTTTTATCAATTTTTCTACACTAAACTGAGGTCAGATTATCCTGCCCCTGTTTTCTTCCCCAGTACCATCGGAGATGTGAGACAGGCCAGGTTTTAGTGGGATCTCCATGAAATATACCTCTGAATGGAACAACCTTTAAAGTGGGCATCTGCCCTTGTGCCTTTACTGGCCTTCCTCTTCAACTCTGGACCACACATGAAAAGGTGTATCTCTGTGAGAAAGTGAACATGACCAGCATCTTCCCTGTCTGTGTGCATAGGCAAAAATCCTTAATGAGCCTTAATGAGAATGAGCCTGGCCCTAAAATGGTGGGTAGTCTGTGTTCTTACCCTTCTCCTGGGGATATAACATGCTACTTAGTTCTATAAATTTCATATTTCTGTGGTTTGCTGTGTAGACGTATATTTATGGTTTCTTTTAAAGCCTCACACCTTTCACCTGGTTCCCTGAAAACTTAGAAGTCTGGGTGTCCATTTGTTCACTAGTGGGTACATTTCTCTATATGGAGAGGCCAGGTCCTAAGCATTCTATATCCTCCCAAAACTGTGCTTACTACCAGTGGATACCAAATGGCCAAACACAGGAACCTATGGGAAACAGTTCACATCCAAATAACAGCATATATCTTACAGAGGGCATCATTATTCTATCATAGTAGCCTTCAACTAGTTTCTAAGTTATTGAAACATGGTGCTTTTTATTTACATATAAAATGTAGTTTATTAAAGCTGACTATAAAGTTGAAATAATGTAAGTACTTTTAAAGCTCACAGTCATTGTTTTCCATCTAAGCAACTGAGTTCCCTTTCCTTTTTCTGCTACACAAAGCATCACTAGGCAGCATGTCCTTCTCCCACAATCATCCTGACAATGGGTTCTTACGACAGTAGATACTCTTTGAAGGACAAAACCATAACTAAGAGGCAGAAAAATATCCAATAGACTTGAATGGACATTTATGCAAATGACTGCTGAGTATAAACTAGGTTTCATGAAATAATTTCCTGACAATTACAATGACGATAACAGGAAAAGAAAAATTCTGTACAAATCCCAGTGACCTAACATTTTAACCATGGCATCGACATAGTTGAATATTTTTCTCATGAGACCCAAATCCCATAAGAAGAAAGAAGATCCTCCTTGCCTTGATTAAGGTCATATAACTAATCAACTTACAGTGTACCCTTACCAAATTCAGTCTTAAAGTTAATAAAGGGCACATTTTATTTCACATTGTAATTCAGTTTTATAAGGAAAATATATATTCTTTCATTGATTGACCTAACATAATGTGTGTGCATGCATGTGTGTGTACATGATCATGCATGTGTGCATGTGCATGCACATGTTCATAATTGCACATGTGTGGGCGCATTCAAAGACCAGAGGTCAGCCTTGAGAGTCATTCCTCACATGAACTACTTTATTGTTTTTGTTTCTGTTTTCTTTCCTTTGATTTGTTTTTGTTTTGTTTTGTTTTGGAGGCAGCGTCTCTCATTAGCCTGATGTTTGCTGTGTAGGCCAGACTGACAGGTTAGCCAAGTCCAAAGACACACCAATATCAGCCTTCCTGATGCTGGGATAACAAATGCACACCACTATGCCTGGATCTTAAATGTTAGGTCTAGGGAACAAATTCAGATGCTTGTACTTGCAAGGTAAGCACTTTACAAGCTTACCTAATAATTCTAAGATAAATTTTGAGACATACACAAAAGGAAAATTATTTTATTCTAAAAATGGACATTCTAATGCCTTAACAAAAAGAGAATAAAATATGATGACAGTGAAAAGTCTTTTACTTAGTTGAAAATGAATCTTGTATGATAAGGCTGAATAAGCAACTTTCAGACCACTTACACCATTTGTGAACATTTGTTTTCCTTGATATTCAGTGTATTCTGTTATATTTTTAAAATCCCAGATGGGAGTAAAAGATCCTTACCTCTCAAGAAGCTGAAGAACTAAACAACCAGGTTCTCAGACTCCTTGTAGGTACGATATGAGAATATGACCTAAACTCTACCATCCAGTGTTTCTCCAGACTTTAACTTAAAGTGAATGGCTGTAAGAGTTTTCTGACGTAGTTCAGACAGGAATAACAAGCACACTCAGATACCAAAAACCACAATAGATACACCCAACACCCAGTGGGTGTCATCAGTGATGCCAGCATTGGAAAACAACACTCAGCAGTGACATTGGAGTATCTTCCCTTGATTAACAAATTGAAGGCATTTTCTCTTGCTGATGGCCTCCAGCCTTGTTTTTCAGCCAGTTTTGGTCTTTGCCTTTTCAGTTCTTTTATATTCCTGCGATGATTCCACTTCTGTTTAGTTATAGTGTGTTTTATAACCTGTCTCTAGATCCGTGAGAAAATATTATTGATTCACTTGTGCATTTAAAGCCCTAAAATGAACAAGTGAGTCATGCAAAGAAGCTAAAAAGCATTCTTTCCACACTTGAACAGCTTTATTTTTGAATGACAAAAGGAATGAGATAAAAATATTCTTTCCTAAAAATACTCATTCCATAAAAGTTATGAAGGAAAGAGATTATTTAGTGATGACATTTCTTGTTTTTAAGTGTACTTGGTAGCAGCAATCTGGGGTATAACTTTGTGATAGAATACATGCTTGGTATACATAAGGTCCTTGGTTCAAATCCCCAGAACCACATTTTTTTCTTTAAGTCTACGGATGAGGCTCAGTGGTGGAACAACTGCTAGCATGCACCAGACAGCAGAGTCAATTCCCAGTACATAAAACAAAAATGTGTGTATTTACACATATCCCAGTAGCGACAATCATTCCCAGATTTCAGGTTGTATTCTGTTATGAATATGAGCAGCCATGAATGAGCAGGAAATAAATGCTAGGATAGAAAATTTAAAAGGGGATATAAGATGATAACTCTACAAGTTTATCAACTGAGAAACCCAAGTGGGAGCTCCAGAAGTTGCAAGTTCCCCAGGGAAATTGGACTGGTGACATTCTTGATTCATATTTCTATGTTATAGTTTTCCAAAAACAATTAATAAGTGTTGCAAGTGTGGGTGGGTAGTGGGTGTAAGGTTCATGAAGAAAAACAAACTGTGGAGATGGAAAATTCCCATGATCTGAAAACTAGAGACCCAGACTATCCTAGTCTGAAGGTTTGAGAATCAGAGATCAGATGTTACAAACCCCATTCCAAAGGCAGAAGATGACCATGTCTTTAAGTAAGCAGGAGGAGGGGTTGTCTCTAAGTGTGATTCACTTAGGTTATCCACAGATTAGAATGCAGTATTTCATTTTAGAATAATCTGCTGCCAAAGAGTCTAATGCTAACCTCAAGAAGATACATCCTCACTCACAGAAACATCTGGACCTTCTCTGAGCCAGCCAGGTTGATTTATATCATGTGCTATCATAGTACCTAAATAAATATAGTCTCTGGTTCACTTTCTCCAAGTTATATAAACTTAAAATGTCAGAGGTAGAAAATATATGGTATATTGTGCAATTCTTCTTATATAACCTAGAAAGCAGAGGTCAAAGGATAATGAGTCAAAAGTGAGGTCACAAAGACCTTCAGATACCCAATAGTGCCCACAAGACACTTCCAGTATAGAAACTATCTTGATATAATATCATCTTCAATGCTTTTGATAGGCTATTGAATTTCTTAATTAAATTTTTGCTTATTTGTTTGGTACTTTATGAGTATGGTTCAATTGCTAGGCATCATATTATGCTCTTT
Source organism: Microtus oregoni (assembly GCF_018167655.1). NCBI lineage: Eukaryota > Metazoa > Chordata > Mammalia > Rodentia > Cricetidae > Microtus > Microtus oregoni. The sequence continues at coordinate 5,471,668 of NW_024543833.1, forward strand.
TGTGCAAACCGTGTCTACTGGTGGTTGAATTAAAATAACTAAAGGACTGCAAGTCTTCTAACATGAGAAATCCATAATAAGAAGGAAATGCTATTCATTTGCTTGTTTTATTCATTGCAATCTCTGAAAGGCAATTATTGTTTAATGGGAAAAAGGAAAGCCTTGTATAATCCTGCTTTGTAAGTATTAAACCATAACAGATGAATACTCTTCTCTGAGGAAAACTGTAATAGGATAGTTCTAAGCAGGTCATCCCTATCTCTCTTAGCCTTAGAGATGCTACTACTTGTGTGAGTGAGTGAGTGTGTGTGTGTGTGTGTGTGTGTGTGTGTGTGTAAGGAATGACTCTTCTTAGTCTGCTTTAATAACCTAACAAGAAATAACTGAAGACATAGAGTACTCAGGTGACATGTGTTCATCTTGCCATTTTATTATCATTTTTATTAACATACTATACACTTTAGTCTTAGCATGTTTGCACTACAGATTACAAGGTCAGCAGATACAATTAACGTACTTAGAACAAATGAAAACCCACTCTGACTACCAAATCTAGACTCCTACTGCATTTTTATCCCAACATAGCAGTGATTGTTCTTCTCCTAAGACTGTGATATACTAAACAGCAGGCTATGAAAATGCTACAGCAAATAATCAGTATGTAGGTAAAATTTGGTACTACCATGATGACTCCACATCCATGGACAGGAAATTAGATCAAGACTAAACATTCAACGTGCTTCTCAATATACTGATCAATGTTAGCAGTTTAGAGCATCAGTTAGTTTCAGCTGGAGAATCAGAGATGTAGCAAAACCCATACTAAATGAGGATGTTAAAGTGGAATGACTATGGCTTCACAAACTTGGAGATACTTTGGGCAACCATTTGCAAAAAAAGAGTTGGTGACATTGAGTTGATATTTGTCAGCTTGACAATAGCTGAGAGCTATTCCCATCCTTTGGCATAGCTGCAACTCATGCATTAAATTCTTCATCATGATCACTGATTCAGATTGTGATACTGTCATGATAATTCTATGAAAAACATCATGTGCATTTACCAATCAATGGCTATTACTTTATTTAAAGATGTGTGTAAAAGTTTATTTGGTGATTATTAAAATCCTTTCTTGGATGTGTGTGTTAATGTTCTTTGGCCAGATTGTGCATGAACATACATAAAACTTAATATGTAAGCAGAGAGAGTTTGTAGAGCAAGAAGTTCACAGTAGGTCAGACTAGAAGATTACCTAGACTTTCACTGATGATTGGCTGTGTAGTGGATTCTGTTGATGCCCACTCACTTGTCCTCAGCATGTACTATTCTGTGTATCAAACTCAGACTTCTAAGTTAAGTACCTGCAACTGAAGCTTTCTTGGATGAACAAGGTAGACCAGATATCTTAGAGGATAAATATCATGGATAACAGCCCTTGATCAATAATAGAAAATCACTGACACCTCATTCTCTCCTTAATTACGATAATGATGAGTGTATGCTGTGCTTACCTTCAAGGAACTTCCTAAGCATACAGGCCCACCTCTGCTCCCAACAATCCACTAGGTACTGCCTTCCCTTCTTCAATGTCTCATTTCTCCATTTCTTTTTACATAGGCCTTAGAACCTTCTTCAGATAATCTCCTTGTCTCCACATTCCTGTCTGAGGGTCTACTTCTAGGGTGATTTCCTAGTCAGCGATCTTTCTGTTGATCCAGCTTCACCAAGCATTGTTTTCTCAGCATTTCAATTTAGTTAATGTAGTGATCCATTCTAGTATGTTTTTGCTGTTTCCTAAAATAGAAGAATTTAGAAAGCCAAGAGAAAGTATCTAAAGAGATGTAGGCAAATTTCCAATCAGTATGAGCTTCATAAGGCACATGAAGTGATTTGTTCCAAGTGGAATGCCAGATATATAATTTATGAGTATTTGGGGTAAGATAGGATATTGTCAACTTCTCTTGTAAATCATTCATTCTAGCTATGATAGTGGCAATAGAAAGAAAGTAGGAGAAGAAAGGAGCAATAATGGTTTCTGCCCCCCCCCGCCCCAATAATACTTACTCTTCTTATATTTTTAAAAGAAGTAAAAACATGACAAAAATGAATAAAAATTCAGGATTCAAGTTTACATACACATGAAACATCAACCTGGAGATATAAGAATATTTGTTACTGTGCTATGTAAACTAGATATCACATGTGGACTTGAAATAAAACTCAGGGAACTGAATCCGCAAGAATAGATAGATGATGATTCACTGAGATTTTCAAAAGAAAGACATTTATCTGAATATCACAGCATTTAAATATCAGGTAAAACAGGAAAAATAAAGCAAAGCCAACTAAGCAGGAGTCAGCAGAGATGGTAAGAAACTAAGGAAAAATCCTATCATATGATTAAGCCTTGATATTTCATACCAGTGCAGGGAATTTCAATTATACTTCACTCTGATGAGGAATAAAATAAAAAGAGTTGGTACTGTCTGTGGGCTCTTGAACTATAAAAGGCATTACTAGGGTGGCTGTACTAAATGTGCTTGTGTTTAATAGTGTAGGCATTCCTTATTAACCATGAAAAGCTCTAAAAGTAGTCCATGTCTCTCTCAAGATTCCTAGGCAGTGAATTCCATGGTTGTTAGTCTTTGGAGACTAATAAGAGCAGTCCTAAGAGAGTGGTTGGAGGAAGTAGACTAGAATGCAAATGCAAGACAAGAAAACTGAGTCAACTTGTGCAGGAGCCTGAAGTGGCTGAAGGATACAGCGGTACCAAGGCCTTTTCACTATGTTTGGTGAATATGATGGAACACAAAGCTTAGGATAAAGGAAAGACAGGGGAAAAAAACTCTAAAAACCCAAAACTTATATACTATATCTAGAGGTAGAATAACTATTAAATAGAAGAACTCTTGCATTATGTAGTAGATGAGAGAAAATGGCAACATTGTTGTAAATGCTGGATAATAATGTATATTTTGTTTAGTTTTAATATCTGTTTTCAATACAGCTTGATCACTTAATGTTCAGTACTATTACTCCAGATAATACTTAATAATTCTAACTCAGAATCACATTATTTCCAATAATAATAATTTCAGCAGTTCTAAAATTGTGAGCCATGGTTAGTATCTCATGAATAGCTAACTGTTCTAACCCAAAGGGGTTTCATGATCAACTAAGCCTGAGAAATACTACTCACTCTATCTTTATCTTACATATTCAAAATGAGAGAATAGTCCTCAGTCTAATGTGTAATGAAGGAGTTCTTATGAGTGAGATTGAAAATTTATCCCAAAATTCATCCCATTATAGGAAGACATGCAATTTTCTGAGCATTCATGTAGCTCTAAATTATAGAAACTAAGTCAGAATCTTGAAGAACAGATTGCTACCTTCAAAGCTTACCAACTGACACTGGAGATCATTTCCTCTAATTTATCCTAGGGTTGACTCTAAGGAATTATCATTTCTCCTCTTATAAAAATGGCCTCTTATTACTTCATTTTCCTTCTTTACTTTAAACTTCTTGCCACCCTTGATAAAATAATATAGGCAATGTTACTGTGGCTCTACTCTTAATAAAGTTTGCATATAACACTGTCAAGGGCTTTAGAAAGTCTAAATGAATATTATTTGTACGTTCTACTTCATTACCATGCATATTTATTCCCTTGTAAAACTCTAGAAGATCAAAAAGCCATACTAATTTAAGGCAAAAAAAAATTACTGAGCTGAAGAAAGAGCCAGAGGCTTCTCCTCTACAGAGCTTGAACTAAATAGAAGAAAATGAAAAGAAGTTTCTTCTCCCGGAAGATCCCTAGCAACTTTGAATATTCTTTTATAATTTGGGCCATAAAGGGGCTTGAACACATTAAATATTAAAAGAGAAATTGATGGAGAAGAAATTAAAATAGACTGCTTATACTGTATAAATAGAAAAATGTATTGTTCTTTACCTTTAAAAAATTTCCAAAGGGAAAAACAAATTTAAGCATCTAAAAGTCCTATTGTGTACAATTTCTCCCTATGAAGAAAATGAAGATTAGTTTTTAATGTTATTCTAAAATAGACTAAATTTTTAAATCATAAAAAATACTTTATTGTAAAGTATTTCAGGAAACTGAACCCAGACTTTTAATATTACTAACAAAAATAGTTTCTATGCGGCTGCTATTATTATAGAACATTGCATGGCCTTCAACTCATGAGCCCTTTGTGTAGCCAAAATGCCCCATCGCAGGCAGAGTGAACATTACAATAAAATAGAATCAATACTCTTGAGTAAAATTCACCTTTGGGCAAGCAGCAACGGGGCAAAATTAAAACCTTCGAGCCTCTTTATCTGTTATTTAAATGTAGTCCAGAGGGTTTCCGTTCACTTCTATTAATATCTATGGAAAGTCAAAAAGTCTTTTAATTAAGAGCCAAGTCTAATCATCCCTAATGCTTTAGCAATGCTTTTGATGAAGGATAAGCAAGGTCATGAAATTGAGTGACTTGCATGCCATATTTATTGAACTGCTTGAGAATAATGTTAACAGTGAAAGACTATCCATTTCTACAAGACAATCAGAGAGGTCAAAATTTTTTAATCAGTCAAAATCACCTTATTTGCCCATGATATACCATCAGTCTAATAGTTATTCATTATTTAAAGCTCAGAAAAGAGTAGGTTATACAGGTTCACACCAATTCATACATCTGGAGTAGTTATCTACTAAAACAATACAGAATACTGAAAGGCCATGTCCTTGAAATATAACTTGAAGAAGGATGCTAAAAATGAAATCCTATACTAGCTCAGAATTGAGTATAATAAAAGGTTATTTATTTTGATGAAGACTCACAGATTACAATCCTCTGCTTGAACTGGAAACAGCAGCCAAATCCAGCAGCCAGATGTGTGTTTTACATTATCATATATAATATAAGATGCCACATCCAAGTGGGCAGGTAACTTAAAGGCTACTGGTGACAGGAACAAGACAAGGCTGTCCACTCTCACCATATTTCTTCAACATAGTTATTGAAGTTCTAGAAAAGGCTCAAGTATCTTTTTGCATTATAAGTTGGAATTTTCAAAAGCCAGGATTCAATAAATACTCATCTAGCATCTGGATCTGTTATTCCTTTTTGTGCAGCCTTAGTTAGTCTTTGTAAAAAGTAACTAAAAGATTTTCTCTGGCCCTGTTTAACCCTGGCATAAGATTCAATTTGTTTTCTTTGTTCTTGAATCCTGCCCCAAGCATTTAAGGCTGCTTTGTGGCATAGGGACAAGATTTGATAATTATAAAGATCTTGACTCTGTGGGTCAACATAAGTGCCTTCACCAAGAATTTGATCTTGGGAAGTCTCAAGTCCTTTGATTTTCCCTGTTGTTCTAAAATTTTAGCCTCTTCTCTAAAATAGCATTGAAACGTCAGTTGATGCCCATCATCCAAGTCTGCTAAAACTAACTGAAGTCAGTAATGTGGTGTTGCTTTAATGCTAGAAGCCAATGTCTTTATCATCTCCCTAACAAATGCAGAATGCAAGCCATAAGTTACAACAACTTGCTTAACTTCTTTTAGATCATTTATTCTTTTTTTTATTGAGAAAAGGAGAAAAAAAAACAAGTTTCCACCTCCTCCCAGCCTCCCATTTCCCTCCCCCTCCTCCCATCCTTCTTCCCCTCCTCCCACCCTTCTCCCCCTCCCCCCACTCCTTTCCCCCTCCCTCTCCAGTCCAAAGAGCAGTCAGGGTTCCCTGCCCTGTGGTAAGTCCTAGGTCCTCCCCACTCCGTCCATAACTAGGAAGGTGAACATCCAAAATGGCTAGGCTCCCACAAAGCCAGCACATTAAGTAGGATCAAAACCCCGTGCCATTGTCCTTGGCGTCTCATCAGCCCTCATTGTTCGCCATGTTCAGAGAGTCCAGTTTTATCCCATGCTTTTTCAGTCACAGTCCAGCTGGCCTTGGTGAGCTCCCAATAGATCAGCTCCACTATCTCAGTGGGTGGGTGCACCCCTCGTGGTCCCGACTTCTTTGCTCATGTTCTCCCTCCTTCTGCTCCTCATTGGGACCTTGGGAGCTCAGTCCAGTGCTCCAGTGTGGGTCTCTGTCTCTATCTCCATCCATCACCAGATGAAGGTTCTATGATGATGTGCAAGATATTCGTCAGTATTGCTCTAGGATAGGGTCATTTCAGGTTCCCTATCCTCAGCTGCCCAAGGAACTAACTGGGGACCTCAGCTTGGGCACCTGGGAGCCCCTCTAGGGTCAAGTCTCTTGCCCAACCTAAAGTGGCTCCCTTAACTAAGAATTGTGGTTCCATGCTCCCCTATCCAACATTCCTTTATCCCAATCCTCCTGTTCCCCAAGTCACCCCCTCCTTCCCTTCTACCTTTTCTCTCCCCATCTCCCCTTACCCCCAACCCACCCCACCCCCAAGATCCCAGTTTTCTCCCCGGCAATTTGGTCTACTTCCCTTAGCCAAGAGGATAACTATATGTTTTCCCTTGGGTTCACCTTCTTACTTAGCTTCTTTAGGTTCACCTATTGTAGACTCCGTGACCCTTATTTATGGCTAGAAACCAATTATGAGTGAGTACATCCCATGTTCATCTTTCTGGGTCTGGGATACCTCACTCAGGATAGTGTTTTCTATTTCCATCCATTTGCATGCAAAATTCGAGAAGTCATTGTTTTTACCGCAGTGTAGTACTCTAGTGTGTATATATTCCATACTTTCTTCATCCATTCTTCCATTGAAGGACATCTAGGTTGTTTCCAGGTTCTGGCTATTACAAATAATACTGCTATGAACATAGTTGAACAAATGCTTTTGTCATATGATAGAGCATCTCTTGGGTATATTCCCAGGAGTGGTATTGCTGAGTCCAGGGGTAGGTTGATCCCGAATTTCCTGAGAAACCGAAACACTGACTTCCACAGTGGTTGCACAAGATTGCATTCCCACCAGCAATGGATGAGGGTACCCCTTCCTCCACAGCCTCTCCAGCAAAGGTTATCCTTGGTGTTTTTGACTTTAGCCATTCTGACAGGTGTAAGATGATATCTCAAAGTTGTTTTGTAAATATCCATCTACTTTCTTTTTATCCTTTTGGGCTTTTAGAACTTGATGCTTTGTTAGAGTAGATTACAGAGTAGGAACATAAAACCTGGATATGTCATCTCTGACAGCTACTGGTGATGTTGTATCCTGTCCTTGTATCTTCTTTCACTGTTCATCAGCTCCAATAATTTCTTCAATCATTTAAAATCTTTTAGTACTGTCTTTTGTAAAGCCTGAATCTCCTGGCCTGTTTATATTTCTAGTGATTTCATTGAGGCACCTAGCCTCTGGTCCTCATTCTGCACATGTGATTCAAAGGTCTGAAGTTTTTCCTTTAAATATAACACCTCATCCTTGGACATTATTTGGATAGCGTGCAGATGGCCATCCTGGAGAGATACTCTATCTGCTAACCTATCATAAATTTTTAATAAATTTTGGTTGTCAAATTCAACAGTATGATTCTTTTACATAATTTCTCAGTGTCCTTTGACATGGATTCAATTTTGTCTGTCAAATTAATGTTACCGTTTTCAATGGTATTAATCCTGTCTGATGGCTGTTCATTACTAGACTGTAAAGACTGTATTCTGTCTAAAAGTACTCATTCTTGGCTCTGTTATCAAACAATTTTCTTAATGATATAATATGAAGAAAAAACTGAGTCTCAATACCCAATAAATGGATGAATCACAATAACCATATAAACCTTGCAGAATACAAGTATTAGCTAAAAGTTTCAATGGTAATGTTGTCTGCCATTATATAACTTTCAAGTTTATTGACTTATTAATTAATAAAATATTTACCTGGTATGAGGTCCAGTAAATTGTTTTAGATGTAATAATCTTTATTGTCCAGCAAGTGTTGTGGTTTCAGAGTTGTGAGTAGTGGCACAACCTGGTGTCATGAACAGTCCTGAGCCACTTTGTCTTTCTCACCTTGGAGCTGGTTAAATACTGAGAAACATGCTTTGCTTGACAAATTAAAAGCAATTAAATCAATTCCATACACAGAGCAAAAAGCCCAGAACTCACGGGCAGGGAGCACAAACTGGAAGCTGTGCAAGTCGCCATGTGGCAGGGAACCATGGCAGGGAACATGGCAGTGGGGGCAGGGGAGCATGCACATTCTTGGGAAATTTTCAAGTCACCACACGCAGTTAGCTCCACTGTGGCAGGGATTCTAAAATAAACCACTTAGGTAAAAGCAAACCAAGTGGGTAGGAGTGGGAGACTTTCTGAGCTGTAGACCGTTTAGGCATTTTAAGCCCATCCAGCCAGTAGGTGTGTAATCTGGATCTACATGGGTTCCAGATGAAAAAAGATGCTAAAAAAGTAATCCCAGACTAACTCAGAATTGAGTATAATAAAAGGTTATTTATTTAGGGGTAGACTCACAGATCACAATCCTCTGCTTAAACAGGGAACAGCAACCCAATTCAGCAGCCAGAAAGAGGCCAGATGAGTACTTTGCATCCACATATATAATATAAGAGGCCATGCCCAAGTGGGCAGGTAACTGAAAGGCTGCTGGTGGTAGGAATTCCTACAGCAAAAACTATGGTCTCTACACACAGGTAGTACAAGGTGTTGCTCACAGTAGTCTAAAATACATTAATGTAAATATGAAAAGATAATAAATTATTCAAGTTAGTGATAAATTCACCCTTAACTGTTCAGTAGACACAAGCTCAAAGTGGGGTACCCCCAGGCTACCAGCAGTAGTGAGAATGTACAGCCCACACCAGGTCAAATCAGCTCTAATGCTGCAGGATGGAACTGCACAGCTCCCCTTCTAAAGAACCTCTTGAGTGATTCTGGTACTTCCTTCACTTTGTGGAACACTGGTGTAAAGGCAGAAGCTAGAGTATTTGGAAAAAAAAAAATGAGAATACTGAGGTCAAAGAGATCTGGAAAAGGTTCAAGTTTCTTTCTCCTATAGTGAATCAATTGCCAAAGCATCTTAGGAGACGAAAGCATCACTTGACTTATACTTGCACATCACAATCCATTCTTGAGAGAATTAGAGGCAGGAACATGGGAGAGGAACCATGGAAGAACCTTGCTGATTCAGCCTCTCACTCCCTCAAATGTTCATGCTTAGCTACCCTTCTTACATACCCCAGAACCACCTACACAAGGAATGGCAATGTCTACAGTGGTTTATGTCCTCCAAATCAATTAATAATCAAGACAGTCCCCTAAAGACTTGCTCACAGCAGTAACACTTTGGGTAATTCCTCAATTAATAGTCCCTTCACAGGTTCTCTTGGCTTTACAAGTTGACAATTTAAATTAACTATGACAACATTTGACTCAGGCTCCTCCTTTCTCATAATACAATTTAAATGATTTAAGTATCTAAATCACTGATAATTATAACCACTATGATTAACCAAATCAACAGATGTTCTGTATTCATGCAGAGATCAATGAAATTAAAAAAATGAAAATGTTTGATCTTTGTCAAGTGAATGACTATCTAGAGGAGTTAAAAGCACACACAAACCACACAACTGCCATCTTGGGACACCCACATGCTTCCCATAGCTGGCACTGTTGAAGGACAGTTTGTCCCTTCCAAATTCTTTCCAGATCCCAAAGTGACTCTCACTGGTCAATAATACAAAAATGACTGGAATCCATTGGCCAGCTGTCTGAGATTTTAGCCTCTTGTGTATTCAAAGAAAGATAAGAAGAATAAAGATGAGTATTAGCAGAAATACTATGAACAGCCAAAATCAGACTGATACTTATTTAAACAAATGCAGTCATCATGGATACTTTTTAAACTCTATATACATGCGTGTACCTATATATGGTGTGTGAGTGTGCACACACACATACACACACACACACACATACACACACACACACACACACACAAGTGCATGCCCATGTGCATATGTGCACACAATGCTGAAAGAAGCATCCAAAGCCTTGCACATGCTCAGGGAAAACTATTCCATTAGCCTATCCTAACCATTTTTTATGAACATCTCCTTAGAACTGCATGGAAGTTCAGCAAACTTGTCTAAGTGGAGCAATGCATGTAGTATTTGAGATGTTTGATTCTAAATATGTTGATGGCTTGCTTTTCCAAAGTATTGGTATCACTGGATAAAAGCTTCTCTGGTAAGCCTAGGCCTTTCCAGAAGAAAATTTTCAGCTCCTTGTTACGTTAGTCTCATCATAACGCAAACCTAGTTCAGACTGAGAGGAAAACAGTAACAAATGAGTTCCTATATCTGGGAAATTCACATTTGAGCTAGATAGACTTTGGACACTAGGAGAGATCCAAGAACTGGGAGTTGGCTGGTGAGGCATCGAGACTTTGTCACTTTCTCCACTGTTAACCTCTGTTTTTAATTTTTGCCTTTATGTTCAAGGACAACCTCTTACCTGACAAGCAAGACGACCGTGCCTGGCTTTTCTCTGCCTCTCCTAAGAACTTCACCAGTCAATAACTTATTTCCCTAGAACTCAACCAGAAATGGCTTTCATTCTGCTTGAGTGAAATGGTCACATATCCACCCCAGAGCCAATTATCTTGGCAAGATATTGGCGTATTCAATGTACTGGCTTTGTGGGAGCCTAGCCAGTTTGGATGTTCACCTTCCTAGATATGGACAGAGGGGGGAGGACCTAGGACTTACCACAGGGCAGGGAACCCTGACTGCTCTTTGGACTGGAGAGGGAGGGGGAGAAGAGTGAGAGGAGGGGGAGAAGGATGGGAGGAGAGGGAGAAGGGTGGGAGGAGGGGGAGGGAAATGGGAGGCTGAGAGGAGGTGGAAACTTGTTTTTTTTTCTTCCTTTTCTCAATAAAAAAAAAAAAAAAGATATTGGCGTATTCCTACTGATCAGCCTGGGCCAGAATTCCGGAGACTCACAGTCTCTCCAATACAGAAGGTGCACACTAGAAAAAGAAACCAAGTGGACTAGGGAACATTAGTAAGAAAACAACCTGCGTCAGTTGGGCTTATTTGTAATCCTGGACAGATCTGAAGAACCCAAGAGGGGAACCCTGTGTATGTTTGATAAAAGATGAGGGGTCATACAGGTGAGGGGGCACAGGGCAAGGAGGTGGCAGAGGCTGGGACAGAAGAGAAGCTCAATTCTCGTCCCCCTTTCCTCTCTTCCTTTCTCATCTTCCATTGTCATTCCTTCCCTCACTCTACTTGGGCCTAAGGCTCCTCAGTGGAAGAAGTGCCTGGACCTTCTCAACCTCTGGGAAGACAAAGAATGAGACAGAGTTCCTCAGCTGTCTTGTCATTGTAGTCACTATGTGGTGGGTGATGTTGGGCTATTGGACACCTGAGCCTAAGTTTCAAAAGATATACTTCTGAGATTCTGATGGATTGGGATGTTCCTACATGTACCTGTGTTATTCCTACATCAGAGCTTTGGGTGTAAAGCATGGGAATAAAGAGTGTGAAGTGGAATCTGAGTCTTTGCTATTATTATTGTTTTCCTATATCTATGAAAATTTTAACTTTTCAAATATGGCTCAGATGAACATAGATAAAGTATGGAGTCAAATCTGGACCCATGGTTAGTAGGAGAATGATTTAAAAGAGGTCTCGGGAATGTAGCATGCATTCATATTTCATCAAAAAGCAGGATTTGTCATCAGCTCAACCCTCAGTCTGATAACAGGAGGGAGTTTTGTAAACCCATCTCTGTGGCCAAAACACAGGCAATATTTACCACACTTGGGAACGGGATACTAAATAGAGAATGTAACAGTTGCACAAACAGCAGGAAATCATCCCTCTGGAGGAAAGCTGGCCACAGTTCTGTAGGGGTGCAATGAGCCAGGATACTTGAATCAGATGAAGACAGGTTCCAAGTCAGTCTTGAGCTGAACATTGGCAGGGAGTGATGTGCTTCTGGAATGTAGCCGTCAGTCACAGAGTTCGGCCTTACCATGACCAGCGATGGGTGGGAACTGGATAATTTTTGTATAGTTTTCTTATCCCAAATCAGAAAACTTGGGAGTTACCTAAGCTGAAGTTTAATAATGCATTAAAATGATTAGGCAGAAATAACTTGAGCTGCACAAAAACAATCTGGGTCTCACTGTAGTTCAGATTTAAAGAAGTCTAAAGCCAGCAAAAGAGGGAGAGTCACAGGACTTGCCACAGCTGTCCACATTTTTTTTCATTTTTTTCAAGAGGGTTTTTAATATTCAGACTCAAGTTTTTAGTTCATCTCCACCACACCAACACAGTAGGTGTGGGAAGTGCAGCCTCGAGCCTGGGGAATGGGCAATCTTTTAAAGGCAAACAGCATAATCAGAGGAGTTCATATCCTGTCATCTTGGGATTGGGTAAGGAGGGTATTGGGTAAGGTAGTTTCTGAAGCCATTGGACAGGTTTGGGGCCCAAAAACCCTAACAAAGAGCCATTAATAACTGACAAGGTATCTTCAAGGACAGAATACCTCCCAAGAATATCATTAAATTTTATGGTCCTGCTCCTTAGCGCCTTAATTGGCTATTTTCAGGGTATCCATTCAAATTTTGCTATCACAGCACATTTTTGGAGCTGAGATCAGTCCAGCTTATATGGCTTAAGATGAAGCCCCATTTTAAAGAAAATGGAGTTTGCAATCAGGTCCACACATCTCCTCTTCTTTCTTGTGACTATGAGAGCCCAATCATGGGCCTCGATCTTGCTTTAATATGAAGAAAGGACCCAATAACCATCCTTGATTTTCTTCTCGTTCTCTTTTGTGTTTGGCCAGTCATTTTTTAATTTTGGCCATAAATTTTACTACTCCTGAATGGCCAACATAGAAACAACAGTTTTCTATTCAGTGCTGCATATAGTCCCCCTATGGAAGGAAATTTTTGTAATTTAGCCTCTCAGTCAGGGATCAGAGGACAGCATATTCTCTTCTGTAACTGCTTCAGGCTGACTTTGAAGCATTGTTGTCAGTGTCTTGGCAAAGCTGAAATGCTAGACAAAAGCAAAGAGAGAATTCAGGCAATGGGGTATTTATCAGAATCTGTTGAGGAGTCAGGGAGCATTCACAGCAGCTGGAATGATCCATATCTGCTTTCAGAAAGTCCAGGGTTCACAGCCATTTGGAGAAGATTATAGTTAACAATAAATACCTGGATGTGCCTGGTGAAGACCTGTTGAGACAAGCTCAAACTAGGAACAGAAGTTAAAATTTATGTACTTAAAAGAAAATAATACATTTGAAAGTTTTAGGCCCATATTGAAATCCATATCAAAGAAAAAACAGATAACAGATATCTGTAAAACAAGAGAAATAGACTCATACCTTTGTGTTCTAGTAAAATCCCTAGATTTGGGTTAAAAGCATCTAAGCCTATATTCAGAAGACAACCAAAAGAAATTTAAGTTCCTGAGCTTGTGACATAAACAGTAAGTAGGTATTGCTCTGTCAGCTAATTAGAACTATAATGTAGAAGGACCAAGAAATCTGAAATAATTTTATAGCTTAATTATTTTCTATATCCTTAAAGCTTAAAAGTTTTTGTATCTCTAGACCTTTATATATCTTAGAACATTTTTCTGATGCTGCCAAGCTAACAAAGCTATAGCTAGCCTAGCCATCAACACTATCAAAAATCTCAGAAAGATAAATAAATATTTAAGTACTGGTCAAACAGTTTACAAATGAATTGAAAATGACAGGAACCAGTCCATATAAAGTATACCCAGGTCTCCATGGCATTGGAGGCAGAAGTTTCAGAACAGCAGGCATAAAGCAAAGACAAACCAGTCTACATTTCACAATCCCAGAGAACCTAGACAATGAAGAGGACTCTAAGAGAGACATCCATGGATCTACTCTATGTGGGAAGCAGAAAAAGACAAGATCTCCTGAGTAAATTGGGAGTGTGGGGATCATGAGAGAAGGTAGAAGGAGAGAGGGGAGGAAGATAGGGAAGTGGAGAAAAATATATATACCTCAATAAATCAATAAAAAATGCCAATGCCATTGATAGTAACCAGAAGCACCAGCTACAATGAAATAAAGCAAGCTATGGGACATATGTGCTTATAAAATGTTTTATATGGTTGACATTTGGACTCAAAATAAAAAACTAAAAATTAAGTTTGCAGCCATGATCACCAACCACTAACCAGAAACTAGGATGCTCATTCCTTGTGGTGTAAACAGACAATGACCTAAAATCTTCTGGTAAAGGGCTTAAAACAGCTTCTAAGTCCATGGATCTCAATCTTTTGGGGTTGTACAGAAGTAGTCCAGAACCGCCTGCACGTCAGATGTTTAAACTGAGATTCAGAACAATAACAAAACATCAGTTGTAAAATAACAATGGGAAACTACACTAGAAGGTCACAACATTAAAAATATTGAAAACCAATGCCTTAAAAATGTATCTCCTTTCTGAAGGTAGCACTGCATGTACTGGCTTTGTGGGAGCCTAGCCTATTGGGTGCTTACCTTCCTAGACCTGGATGGAGGGGGGAGGACCTTGGACTTCCCACAGGGCAGGGAACCCTGACTGCTCTTTGGACTGGAGAGGGAGGGGGAGGAGAGTGGGAGGTGGGGAGTAGGGGAAGGGGGAGGGAAAAGGGAGGCGGGGAGGAGGTGGAAATTTTTAATAAAAAAAATGTGTCTCCTTGTTCAAGGTCTATTCAGGTTTAAAAATGTATGTCTAACCTCCTTGACTTTTCTAACTTTGTTGGGCTTAAAATATTTGGGAAAAAACTGAGTCATATTTTATATTAATAATAAAAGGATTTTTAAGGCTAAAACCTGACAAACATGGAGTGTAAAAGTTCTAATCTTTAAAAAAGCTGCTAATTTATTATAGACAGTTAGGAAATACAAGTTAATAGTCAGATATCCTCAAAGTACTGATACAATTAATTACAGGAATATGTCTTACTTAGTTTCCTGTATAAGTTTTAAATTCAAACTTAAGTAACTCAGAACAAAGTTTGTCTAGTCAGATACACCTAGGGAGCCCTAAAATACTTCAGAGATCTATGGAATATGGCATTAAGATGATGATTGTAAAGTTTATATCAGACAGAGACTCCCAGAACCTAGTAGTGACCCAAGGTCTCCAAGAAGATTATAGGACACCGGATAATGATGATGCTGACCACTAGTCGAGATGCCCCAATTCTATATCCTGTTGCTAGGATCCAGCACAGACTGTGGATGATGAGGAATTAATTGCACCACTTTTGCCTAGACAAAATAAGGTCAGTCTTTTCCATGTTCCTCTTCCACAGGGGGAAAAAAATCATCTTATGGGCCTGGCGAACCTGCTGCTCTGAAGCTGTCCACATTTTAAAATTTTTACACGTGTGTTTCCACCACTGGACTACACATATTACAAACAGAAGCTTTATTTTTGTGCTCCTAACATTAATATTTCTAACACAAAGCTTTATTCACCCAAGCAATTTGCTGAACGGAATATCAGGTGACACAAAAGGAAACTGGTTACCCAAACAAACATGTGTTTGTCTATTGGCTCTGCACGAAAATTGCACTCCCTACAGGTAAACAGCAGCATGTAGTAACAGAACAAATGGCAACTGGACTACTGTTTGATCATTTCTGCCAGAGCTAACTGAAACCACTAGGGTGTTTATCCTTCCCTCCCTCCCAGGCTGCTTTCCTCCCAGCATTCTGTTTGATGTCACATAGAAGCCTGTCTTTAACGTAGCTGAAAAATTTTCCCCATCAAAGAGACTACCCATGCCAGCCTCCTCAAAGCTGTCAAGTAAACCTTGATGCTATTGCACACACACACACACACACACACACACACACACACACACACTTTGACTGTTTTTTCTACTCTTGCCAGTCAATAGGGAGTCCTTTAAATCCAGTCATTCTCCAGCTTACTGGAATACCAGTGCTGATATTCAATATCAAAAATCTATTTCATGAAAGAGTTAAGTTGCCTTCCCTAAATTGCGACGATGGAGGAGCAGATGGCACATTTGCTGACTGGGGATATGTTGCTCTCACTTGGGTTTAAATTCCCTCCCTCCACCTGGCATTCCAGACAGCTCTGTCAGCTCCATCTGCCCACCTTGAAATCATCAGGTGAATGCTCCATTTTCTTAATTGAGGTTAAACTAACCCAAGTAATCAAAGACAGGTATGGGATGTTCCCTGTCATTACCACATCTCTGATAGATGCGGTAACCACATCTAGCCCCTGCATACATAAACTGCACTTTAATATTGAAAAGCTTAGGAGAGTGAGTTAAAAGACATATAAAGATGACAGGCAGGCCAACCTCATTTCAAGGAATTGACATTTTGACCAAACTAAACTTCTTGGGCAAATTCCTACTCACTCTGAAGAATATTAATAATAAATAAACACCAAATCTTTCTGCCTAGAAGAATCTCGGGGCACTCTGATGAAAAAATCTTAAGGGACTCAATGGCCTTCCCAGTGGAAGATCTTGGGGCTCTCTGGGAGGATTATGTTGAGTCTCCAAACCCTTTTCTGGACCTGGATTCATTTATCACATGCTCAAGTCACAGAAACCTAGCATGCTCACTAAGAATAGCAGCACCTAAGAGAGGCAAAGCCTCCATTCTCATTCACAGTGTTCACAATTCAGAAAAGAGAAATATAAATGATAAATACACATATAAAGACACTTAACACTTCCATTAGTGATAGGAGTTTCAAAGAGTACAGATTAATAAATAGCAGCCAAGGACAGGTTACAGAGAGAGTTATGGAAGGAGACGTTTGCCAATAGGAGCTAGAAAGTGGCTTTGTAGGAAATAGTTCAGGTGCTATTCTGAGATTTCTAGCTCCCTAGGGTAGTTTGGGAATGATGAAAGTGTTCCTTGGGGATGATTTCAGTTGACATGTTGGCCAACAGAAAGCAGGTATGAGAGGGTAACAGAACCTTTGAAAGATGAACCCTACTGTGAGGTTCCTGAGTCAAGTAAGAATGGTCTGGGAAGGCTGTTCTTATGTGATCCCTTGAGTTCTCATAGGAGGTTGTAATAAAAAAAAAAAAAAAAAAAAAAAAAAAAAAGAACAGGCTCTGCATCTCCTGTTGTCTTTGATTCTTGGCTTGAGATGAATCTGCTGGTGCCAGTGTGTCCTCACTATGTGCGAACCCATCCAGCTACTCACCAGAGAATAAACCAGTGGAGCCCACCCACCTCATCTCCTTGCTCAACATATCACTGTGGATAATTGCATTTCTTGATTCGTTTTGTCATTATTTTTCTTTTTATTGCTCAAATTAGAAGTATACTAGAGAGATAAGGCTATGAGGATGATGATCAAGTAGGAATTTTTACTTCTATCTATATACATAAAAATCCATACAGTATGCATTTTGATCAATATTGATAAGCCAAGATGATAATGAAATAAGAACCCAGGTGAGAAGTTGAACAGCCACTGAAGCACCTATCAGACACTTTCCTGTGAGGTATTCTAACCTCCGTTAGCATGTACAATTTTTTCTTACTTTTCTGTCTTATGTAAACAGAGTGATATAATATATGCTCTTTTGGTCTGTCGTCTTTTCCTGAAATTATGCCTATGAGACCTATCTGAATCACAGTGTGCATTTGGAAACCATTTATTTGCATCCTGTTACAATGCATAGTATGACCATGTCATGATAAACTCACTCACTCTAAAGTTGGTGGCAATTTCAATGTCAAGCTTGTGGGTATGAACGTTTCAGTAAAAGTGTCATGATGAACATATGTGTGTCTTTCTGTTGGATTAATAACTCAGAGTAAAACTATTAGATTATATAACATGCAATTTATTTGGGTTTCATAGAAACTACCAAAACCAGAACAATTATTATTTTTCTTCTTCATAGCATAGAAATGCTGGCTATCATAGCATTTTTCAAACAACTTTTTTGTTCTTTTCCTTTCCTGTCTATTATCCACATTCCTCCATCATTCTTAATGTCATGAACTCCAAAGTAGGATCAGCAAAGATAAAATAGAGAGACATGCTATCAGTTAAAATTAACTATTGTAAATTAGCCCAATTCTGAATTTACTTTGTAGCCGAACTACATATGAAGTATACTAAAACCTGAAACTTGACTATATATTACTTCATTTATATGTGAAGTGGATGAAAGAAAATACAAGACATCTGTAGCACTTTTCATCAACATGGAACTGGTATTAATAGTCATTTATCTAAAACTCTCATGAATGTGCTGTGTGAGACAAAGAATATGAGTAAGGTCATAAGGCCATTAATAATTATGGAGAAATGGGATTTTAGGAATTACTGGAAAGAGATTCCCAATGAGATCCGCCGAACTAGAATTTAAAGTTGCACTACTGCTGTGGGACAATGGTCTTGTATCCTGCAAAGATTTATCAGTTGTATTTTAATAAAATGCTGATTGGCCAGCAGCCAGGCAGGAAATATGGGGGGGGAGGTGACCAGGAAGGAAGTATAGGCAGGGTGACAAGACCAGGAGAATTCTGGGAAGAGGGAAGAGTCAGTCTGCAGTCATCACCTAGATACAGAGGAAACTGGATGAGAATGCCTCACTGATAAAAGGTACCCAGTCACATGGCTAAACAGACAAGAATTGTGGGTCAATTTAATACATAAGAGTTAAATATGAAGTCCGAGCTACTAGGCCAGCCAGTTGATGATTAATGTAGACCTCAGCGTATTTCTTTGGGACTGAATGGCTGAGGGACCAGGCAGGATAAAATCCTCCATCAACAAATGTGGACAATTTGCCAATGTGTTAATGTGGACAGCTAAATCCACTTAAAACCTGAGAGAACTTGGAAAGTAATTCTAGAATCGAAAATAACAGAGTTAAGCATGACTTCTTGGTAGCAGCATTTTCTCTGGTGGGCTGTTTGCTGGAAACAAGTGTGTCTCATTTAAGAGAGGCTTTCTGATTCAGCTTTAGCTGCAAAAACCTTGCAGCTCTTTTAAGAGGCCCCACCACAAAACACTTAAATGCTGTTGATGAATAGCCTACAGCATGCTTCTTGGTGCTGGCAGGGACCTTGAAACTCCATTGAGTTGTGGTAATAAACATGGCCCCAGCCCGTACATCCACCATGAGGCTAGACTCTCAAAAAGCTAAGGAATGGGCTGGGTCCAGCCATCAAAGTCATGAATTTAATCCTAACCATATCGCTTAGAAAATTAAAGTCTCATGTATTCAGAAAAAGAGAGATACAGTAAAGATGGTTTTAGATGAAAAAGGCTCTAAACAACTTACAGTGTGTTTAAAAATATGTGTGTGCTTGGGAGAGAAAAAGAAAAAGGATAAAGTCCTTAAAATAACGAAGAATGCAAAACATTAACATATGAAAACAATATATTAAGAACTTGTTCCCAGGAAACTGGGAAGGTAAGTATATGAAGTCACAGAACATTTACAACTGCTACAAATGTTGATAAGGGCTCATGGGTTTACTGCAGTTTTGTACTTTTATATATTAAAAATTCTTCATTTCACTAAAGTTGGAAAATTACAAATCTACAGAATCTCTCTCTCTCTCTTCCCCTCCCCTTTTCCCTTCCTCTTTCTCCCTCCCTCCTTTCATGGGAAGTTCATCTATTCTGTAGCTGAGTCATTCCTTCACTGCCATTAAAACCTACTTCTTCGTGATCCCATTGTAGACTAAAAGTCTGGAGCTCTTTAGGAATCCTTTAGGACTCTAGCTAGCATCAGGCTGTGACTGCTGAGAAATCCAGTCCTATAGACAAAATAACTATCAGATTCTTGACTTTTCCATCATGTGGCAGTCATTGTTGGAGGACCTGAACCACAGCCTATAAACCATGCAAATTAATCCTCTTCATCATTTTATCTGTTCTTTAGCAAACCCCAACTCATACAATCTTCAACCTGTGGCATTGCTTTAATGCATCCTGGAAATTTTAGAGGTAGGACCTCCCTGAGGAAGTTAAGAGACTGGGTGTTTGTTCTGGTGGGCACTGTGTCCTTGGCACCATATAGCCTCTTGCCTCGGTTTTACTCCACCATGAGGTAAACTGCAGTTCTCTGCCACATTCCCCCACCACCCTTCAGCTGAAGAACCCTCAAGAACCATGAGCCAAAACAGCTCCTTCCTCCTTTATGTTATTTATTCTGACTATTTGATATCATTTCCTGAATGCTCCATCACTTTTCCATCCTGTTTCATTATAACCTGACTTATTAGGAGAGATCTTACACATCTCCAGTTGGGTTCATCATGAAGAAGGAAAGTCATCACACTCACTTGTCCTGGGAGACACCTTTCCTGTGGGGACAGTGGTTCCAAGCTTGTACCAGGAAACCAGCAACTGTGTGTTACTGACTTACTGACAGTTCTTGTTTGTCCAGCCTTATGGTAACTCAACCCATTAGGTTTTGCAGTTAGTGATTCAGAATAATTGAAAACAAGGTATGAAGGCAATCATTCTCAGCTTGGAGAGCTTCAGGCACAACTTTTTGCAGTCAACATGATGGAAATTAAACCGACTGCTAACTGCATTTCTTTTGGGTGTTGTAATTGAGAAGGGGGAAAAAAGATGGAACCATTTTCGCCATACACACAGACATCAAATCTATTTAACTTGCATTCTAAACATAACATTGAAACATATTCATTCTGATGATTTTTCTGAAATGTTTAGTGTTCTTTCCTGTCTTTTCTTTTAAGAAAGATACATTTTTGAGTGACTTAGAAGCCTCTGACACTTATGACTCTTAAACTAAATTTTCCTCATATCTTCTGACATGAGCAAATCTGCTTGAAGACATTAATACTTTGGTCCTACCTATGAATGAGAAACTACTGAAAGGATTCAGGATTCTCCATCTGTAGCTATGTGTACCATTTGTTCTCCATAAGTCACTTATCACATCTTGGATTAGGTGCTGGCTGGACAATAAAGGAGAAAAGTAATGTGAATGTACAGAAGTCATGATAGCTACCTAATTTGACTAGAAACTAGTTAGAGTTTCTTAGAAGTTATTTCAAATTGGGATTATTTTAAATTAATAGATGTGACAACTATACAAGCAAAATGCTTAATTGTGGCATTGTTTGTGTGGTGGGGGAAAATCCACAGGAACTACCAATCTGCCACTCTGTGTTAACTTCCTGCAGCAGAGATTCCCTCTGGATTGCTGACTCCCAGCAATAAGCCTGCATCCATCATCCTCTTTTTGCAATTTAATCCTCACCTGCTTAAGGCCAGGTCTCTGCTTTTTAAGGAAAAAAAAATCAGGACAAGAAACTGCAGCCGAATTCTCATTCAAATTCACTTTGACTCCTGGTGTTGTTGAATTTGCTTAATGTCTCACTAAGCCCATTCCTTCCAGGCTTCATAAATACTATGCCAGGTTACTGATAAAATAAAGATTTTGTGAGTGCTTCAACTTTAAAAGTGATAGAGCAAACAAAATCAAATCTGAGATCCTCCCTGAAGTTCTTATTAACGTCAAAAAAGTAATTTTTTTTTTTTTTGGTTTTAGAATTCAATGAGAACTTAAAGCTCTTTCTTTCAAACTCAAAAATCACAAAATTTTGAATAAAGAACTGAAAGTCTTAGGTCCCTCCTTATGCCAAGATGTGCCTGCTCTCTTTGAGTCCACAAACTCATCACTAAAAACTCATTAAAACTCGGATTCCAATTCTTCCGGCATAAAATGTCTATAAATCAAGTTTTTGTAGGTGCCATTAAAAGGCCAAAGACTATGCTGGAGCCTGGAAGGATGGTAGGAAAGACACTTATATCTGGTCCCCGTGCTCATGAAATGTATCATCTCAGAGAGGAAACATGAAAAGTGACGTGGGAACAAATATAAACTATGAGAATTATATGAAGTGTATGAGGCTAACAGATGAAAGTTTGTCCTGATGAGGAAGATTTTGGAAACCTTCCTTGAGGGCTCTAACAGGGAAGTCTAGGTCAGAAATAAGAGGCCAGGAAGAAAGGACCATTTGAGTGGTAAGGAAGAGCAAGAGGGAAGCTTGAAACAAGAGGGAATCGTTTATAAAGTCCAGTGAGCAATTGAATCCAGAGACAATGAGGATGGCCCACTCTGACAGGAAGGATAAACAGGGGCTAGTCAGGCAGGCCTTCATGGCATATTCTTAAGTATTATTTTATTTTAGAACAATGGGAAGTAGTGAAGGGATTAACAATTTGAATTCAACATGTTCCCTGGAAGTTCATGTGTTACAATCTTGGTGTCCAGGAAGCAGTATTTAGTGATGATTTCTTTGAGAGGTGATCAGAAGGGCTCTGACTTCAGCAGTAGATTGATTTACTAATGAATTTGCAGCTAAATGGAATTGGTTAAGAGTTTGCCTCTTATGTTAACTCCTGCTTTCTGATTCCTGACCACAGTGTGGTGAGTGAATTTACTCCAGTAGATGCTTGTCAATCATGATTCTTAATCTCACACTGAGAGACAACCAGGCTGAGAGACCTCTGAGGGAAACAGATAAAACCTTTCCTCCCTTTTATTGTTTAAATTGAGTATTTTGTTAATAGTAACAGAAGCAACATAGCAGAGAGTTAGGTAACATAACCTACGATCATTTCTGCTGAATTAGGCACACACACAGTGTGGAGAATCTATTAGCAGAATATCATAAATTCTAAGAGGTCAGTTTGGTGGTGGTCATTGGGCAATACTGAGAACAGTAATTTAAATAACTATAGTCATTGATTTCAAACAATATTTATTTAAAATATTTTTTTAAAAGCTGAATATTTAATTTTCCACTTGCCAATATGTGGGAAAATGCTTGGCACAGAGTGGGCGTCCCATAAATGCTTGTTGAATAAGTGAAGAACGGTACAGTGGAACAAATGTTGGCCAGAGATAAAGCAGGGGAGCTATGGTAAAGATAGGTAAATGAGGTCATAATGAATTTGAGTTAATATGATCCAGGATTGGGAATGAGGGTGTTGAGGGGTCTGATTGACATACATATCATAAAGCATGAAGACAACATCATAATTACCAAAGGCAGAGACCCGGATCAAAACATGGAAGAGTAACTTTTTCCTCACATTAACATTCTGACAAGGCCTGATTTCATTACGATATGGCAAAGCAGAAACATTTTCTAATAGAAGACTGGCTAGAATATAAATACGGCCGTAACTGGCCTTGTACACCTCTCAGAAGTCCCCAGATCATTCAACTTGGTGAGGTCTTGAATTGCAAAGACCAAAGACACTGACTGTTATGTGAAAAAAAAAAAATTAATTCCAGAAAACCAACCATGGAAGGCAGTAATAAGACACATTTATAAGATATTAACATTGAACAGGAAGAAACCCTTCTTTCATATGTCTGTCATATCTTTGACCACCAAGTTCAATTTAAGAGATTCCTGGTAACTCACTGTGGAAATTCGCCCTGCGTTAACACAAGGCATTCACCTGCTTCCATTGACGGCACAACACAGTACGTGAGATACAAAAGGACAAGCTATATATTTCACCATCTGAGCATACATAAAAGCCCCCATAAGGAACAAATGAGAACAAAGTTAATGGCATATGTGCATGAAAATGACATAACGAGATCCATTACTTTGTATGCTAAGGTAAAACATTAATCTTTTAAAATTCCATATGAGATTATATTCAGTTAAAGAATGCAAATGAATGCATGCACAAGGAAATTCATTCTCACTTCTACATTCTATATGCACTGAAAAATTCAAATATGTATTATCTTTGACTTCTTCTCTTAGATAGAAATTAGGTCCACAATTGTGTGTTTTGAAGCCCACTGTTGTGTTTTGGGTTTGGTTTTGTTTATGTTTTTGAATGGGGAAATTGACTCTATGAAGGCTTCATTCTCTCAAAAGATTTTCTATTCAACCTGCTGTTTAATGAGGGTTATACATTTAAAGACACTCCTATCAACAAGGTTATTTGCTGAATTTTTGAAAGCTAGGAACACAAAATACTGAAATCAAGGAATTGATATTCCATGAATATTCTAATTTAGAAGTGATATATCAAATCAAGACAAATATAGAGTAATTTATTTTTCCATAATGTAGGTTAGAATTTCCTAAAGTTTCTCTGAGTTGACTCTGCTTTTAATAACCTCCAAGGTATTTTAAAGATTTATAGGGTAGAGGAGTTGGTGAATACTTGTCTGATGAGGTTGAAGTCTCTGGATAAAGGTGAATAGAAGGTTTCAGTCTTTGACCTCATTAAAGAAAGGAGGACATGGTCATTTTTTCTAATATTCTTTCCTGCCACTTAGGGCTTGAATAAAGCATATTTGTTTTGAGATATTGCCAAGTAAAATTTTGATATCCACTGATCTTCTAGGTAGACATTCCCTAAGCTGTGTTTGTTCTCTGAGTCCTTGTTTGATAATGAGTGCAGATTTGGAACTCCACAGCATAACTTCTTAGCACCTACTTGGTACTCTTTGCAAACCCTTTCCCCTCTCTTCTCTGATGCGTCGAGCCTCAAATGTGGGTTCAAAGCACCCACTATACTCAGTAAACTCTTCACTGCATCCTCAGATGACCTGTTCTGCATGCATGATGGATACCTTCTCCAAGATAGGTACAGATAAATGGCATCATTGACAAGGTGAAGATTAAGATTAGTTTAGCACTCACATATTCAACTGTTAAATACCCATATTAATAAGGGGATCAAGAGGATAACAAGTAGCAAAATACAGGATAATACAAAAGTAATTTGGATTTGGTATTCATTGTGTGAATTTTAAGGATGAGCAAATTAATTTTCTAATTATAACTTGGCTTTTCACAATGAGCTTTCTATTCTCAACTGGATTGGGTTGAAAGTCAGCTCATGGTATGCTAGAAACAAAAGAAAATTTCAACTAGAATTCATAATTTTTAAATGATTCTTTATAAATTATCAAGCAATTTGTTCTGCCTTGGTAATATTTATGTTTTGTCAATAGTCTCCAGAAAGCAATTGTCTATTATAAATTATATAATACAGAATAAAATATAGTATTGAACATAATAGACCCCAAAGCAAAAATATCACTGAAGGCCGTCATTTCAGCAAAAAGACGCACAATAATAAACATGCATATAGAAATATGTGAACCAGGGTGTGAGATACAAAGAAGGACTGGACAAGCAGCTACAGTTGGAGATTTGAGCAAGCCATGCTTGTAACTGAGAGAATAGACAGATGACACATCAGTGAGAGCCTTGCAGATTGGAAGAATCTAAAAAGAAACTTGCTCTAAACAATAATTATGTAAGACTAAAAAGGACTATGAAATACGCATTTCTTTTGTGTTCTTACGGTAATTTTATCCACTTATGATGTCTGCATGTCAACTTAACACAGGAAAAAACCATGAAGCCCAATTCTGAATATTAATTCCCAAATTCAATGGCACCTTCATTTTTTAAAGAAACATTACTAAATTTAAATCACACATCAAACCCCACACACTAATAGTGGGAGACTTCAACACCCCACTCTCACCAATGTGCAGGTCTGACAGAAATGTAGCAGAGAAATAAAGAAACTAACAAGACTCAAATGGTCTTAACAGACATATATAGAACATTCAACTCAAACATGCCAGAAGCAAAGAGGGTTTCTCTGTAGCTTTGGAGCCTGTTATAGAACTAGCTCTTATAGACCAGGCTGGCCTCGAACTCATAGAGATCTGATAGCCTCAACTCACCAAGTGCTTGGATTAAAAACATGGGCCACTTCCAGCCTTGGAAGTGCTCTTCATTGTCTTAAACTTTCTGAGTTTCTGTCATCTGGGTATGCCATTTGCTTTACCAAATGCTTGATCAAAGTTCAACTGACAACAAAATCAGATTCATAAGTTTATATTAGGGTCAAATTTGGTGGGTGTAGATTTATTGTAGGTGTCTTGCAGCCTACTATAGTAATCAATCTTCCCTCCCCATTCTAAATTTGGTTTTGATTTTTATGTGCATGAGTATTTTGCTGGCATGTATGTAGATGTACCATTTGCCAGAAGAGGGCATTGGATCCCTTGAACTAGAGTTAAGAATGATTGTAAGCCACCTTGTATACAAATTAAATCTGGGTCCTCTGTCACAGGAAATAATTCTCTTAAACAACCTAACCATCTCTCCTATCTCTCCTATTTGCCTCGGGAGATTTTTTTGTTTTGTTTTGTATTTGTGCTTTGATTTTGACATGGTCTCACTATGTAATCTTGGGTAGTTTGGAACTGGTTATGTAAATTAGGATTGTCTTTAACTCACAAAACTGCCCGCCTCTCCCCATTATTAATATGCCTTTAAGAAAAAAAATTTTTGATTTATTTTTATGGGAAGTTAAATAGGCTACATGTCAAAATGAAGGCTTCATTGACTTCATTAATGTATGTATCCTGTACCTTCAGAACAAGGCTAAACCATTGGGTTTATATGCAAATTGTAGGTTATTTTTGTAATTTCATTTTGTATGGTTTTTAGTTTGCTGAGAGTCTGCTGCATACAACCTCAAGCAGGCCTTCATTCTTAGCCATCTTTACCTGAAGCTTACTAAGTGTTAAGATTATACATGACCCACCACGCCTTTAGTGTGCCTGTGTGTGCTGATATTTCTTAGTCTGGTGAATATGGGTTTCAGTTTAGGCTTTTACCATGAGTCACATGGAGCTTTTACTTAGATTTTCTTTTTAAAAAAAAAAACAAAAAACAAAACAAAAACAAAAACAACAACAACGAAAAGAAATGCTTTATTTTAAACCGGGCGGTGGTGGCGCAAGCCTTTAATCCCAGCACTTAGGAGGCAGAGGCAGGCAGCTCTTTAATTCAAGGTCAGCCAGCTGTGAAAGAAACCCTGTCTAGCCAAGCAGTGGTGGCACAAGCCTTTAATCCCTGCACTTGGGAGGCTGAGAAAGGTGGATCTCTGTGAATTCAAGGCCAGCCTGGTCTACAAGAGCTAGTTCCAGGACAGGCTCCAAAGCTACAGAGACAAACACAAAAGAACACAGCTTCTTCTGAGCACCTCATGGAACCTTTTCTAAAACTGAACATAAAACAAATCTCAATAGGTTCAAAAAGAGTTGGAATAATCCCCTGTATTTTATCTTAAAGTTAGAACACAATAACACAAACTAAAGAAAGCCCACAAACTCACACAAACTGAACAATGCTCAACTGAATCACCACTGGCTCAAAAAAGAAATAAAGAAAGAAATTAAAGACTTCCTAGAATTCAATGAAAATGAATGCACATCATACCCAATTTTATGGGACACTGTGAAAGCAGTGCTAAGACAAAAGGTCCTAACTCTAAGTACATATAAAAAGTAACTTAAGAGCAAGCCTGAAATCTCTAGAACAAAAATAAATTCACCCAGGAGGAATAGATGATAGGAAATAATCAAATTGAGAGCTGAAATCAATAAAATAGAAGGAAAGAGAACAATACAAAGAATCAGTGAAACAAAGAGTTGGTTCTTTCACAAAATAAACAAAGACAAACTCTTATCTAAATCAACTAAAAAACAGAGAAAGAATATCCAAATTGACAAAATCAGAAATTAAAAGTGGGGCATGACAACAGACACTGAGGAAATCCAGAGCATCATCAGGTCACATTTCAAAAACCTGTACTCCACAAAATTGGAAAATCTAAAAGGAATGCACAATTTTCTGGATAGTTACCACATACCAAAATTAAATCAAGACCATATAAACAATTTAAATAGACATATTACTGCTAAGGAAATAGTCAGTCATTAAAAGTCTCCAAACCAAAAAAAGCCCAGGACCAGATGGTTTCAGTGCAGAGTTCTACCAGAGGGGCTAACATCAATACTCCTCAAATTATCCCACAAAATAAAAACAGAAGGAACATTACCAAATTCTTTTTATAAGGCAAAGGTTACCTTCATACCCAACCACACAAAGATGCAACAAAGAAAGGCAATTATAGATCAATCTCCTTCGTGAACATTGATGCAAAAATATTCAACAAAATGCTGACAAATCAATCCCAAGAAAACATAAAATAAAAACTCATCAACTATGGTCAAGTTGGCTTCATCCTAGATAAGCAGGGATGGTTCAACATACAAAAATCTGTCAACATAATCCACCATATAAACAAACTGAAAGAACACTACAAGACCATCTCACTAGATGCTGAAATAACTTTCAACAAAATCCAACACCCCTTCATAATAAAGGTCTTGGAGAGATCGGTGATACAAGGAACATACGTCAACATAATAAAGACAATACAAACCAAGGCAACAGCCAACATCAAATTAAATGGAAAGAAACTTAAAGTAATTCTACTAAAATTAGGAAAAGGACAAAGTTATGCACTCTCTCCATAACTATTCAATACAGGACTCAAAGTTCTAGCTAGGACAATAAGACAACAAAAGGAGATCAAGGGGATACAAATTGGAAAGAAAAAAGTCAAACTTTCCTATTTGCAGATGATATGATAGAATAGATAAATGACTTAAAAATTATACCAGGGAACTCCTAAAGCTGATAAATGCCATCAACAATGTATGAGGACACAAAAAGAACACAAAAAATTCAATAGTCCTCCTATATATGAATGATAAATGGGCTGAGAAAAAAATCAAATAAACAACACCCTTTATGATAGTCACAAATAATATAAAATACCTTGGAATAAGTCTACCTAAACAAGTGAAAGACCTATATGACAAGAACTTTAAGTCTTTGAAGAAATAAATTAATGAAGAGATTAGAAAACTTGAAAGCTCTCCCATGTTCTTGGATAGGTAAGATAAACATAATAAAAATGGCAATCTTACCAAAATCAATCTACACAGATTCAGTGAAATCCCCATCAAAAGACAACACAATTCTTCACAGACCTCAAAATAACAATACTCAACTTCATATGGAAAAACAAAACACGTAGAATAGCTAAAAAAAAAAAATCCTGTACAATAAAGGAACTTCCATGGGTATCACTATCCCTGACTTCAAGCCCTACTATAGAGCTATAGTAATAAAAAAACAGTTTAGTATTGGTATAAAAACAGACACATGGATCAATAGAATAGAACTGAAGACCCTTACATAAATTCACACACCTATGAACACCTGATTTTTGACAAAATAGCCAAAAATATACACAAATAGATGCACGTGTTTCATGGAAACAGCACACAAGGTAGATAGTGACTACAAACAACTTGGTGGCAAAAAGGCAAGTAAATAACCAAATGGGATATTATATTAATAAAGAAAATGAGCTCATTTGGCTTATTATTCTGAAGACTGGAAAGTTGCACAAGCAACCTAGGGGAAGATGGGTTTTTTAGCTTACAAGTGTTTTTTTTGGCCAGGGTATGTTTATCCCACCAACAGAAATGAAACAAGATATCTGTAGCTGAAGGAAAGCAAACCCATAAGACAGATGTGAAGCAGCCATGGTCTGTTTAAACTGACTTATTGGTGTTTCTAAAGGAAACAAAAATTATGTGCCTCCTAAATGTAAAAGTAATTAAGAGGTATAGAAAGACAATAATGTTAATTATAATCACAAGAAAAACATTAGTGACAAATTTGCTCGTAATAATGATCATTTATGATAACAGAGATTCTAAGATAAAAATTATAAATGTTGAAAAGGCAAAAAGATGATGAGTGACTGACAAGATAGACAATTACAATGCAAAACTAGAGTCTATCGAAAAGAGAGCCAAATATGTATACTTGGTCTAAAAAAATACATGTTAAAAATTATTACATGTATTTATACAGATTTGAGAAAGTATAAATGAGTTTAGTGAACTCAAACTCAGGTTAATATGATATTCTAAATTATCTCATTGACAAATAAAATTTATTAGACAGAGAGTGAGAGACACATATGAGACAGAAAATTGAGTAATGCAATTGTCATCCCAAAAGAAGACCAAGAAAATGGGTCTGAGGTAGTAGTTGTAGAAATTCCAGCTGAAAAATTTCAAAATGGATGAAAAAAGATCAAATCCACAGATCCTACACATTAGGCACTCCAAGTGAGATAAACATGAAGGAAAAAAAAATACATCTGCTTACATTATACTGAATTACAAATAGTTAGAGACAAACTTTTAAGGGGAAAAAATTAAATCAGCTGATTAAAAAATATAACTCTTCAATTGGTTCTTTAATAGAAGCAGTGAGGAGGTAGGTAATATGAGGATACCTTTAAGGCAGCTCTTCTCAAACTGTGGGTCACGGCCTTCTAGAGGTCACATATTAGATATTTATATTATGATTCAAAACAGTAGCAAGATTACTTTTGTAAATAGGGGTGGCGGGGCTGCGTCCCCAGCACCCCGGCTGCCTGGCTAGCTTATGCCTGAAATAACAACACACAAACTGTATTCATTTAATCACTGCTTGGCCCATTTCTATCTAGCCTCTTCTAGGCTAATTCTCACATATTAATTTAGCCCATTTCTAATCATCTGTGTTGCGCCCCTAGGTGCGCTTACTGGGAAGATTCTAGCCTATGTCCATCCTGGGTCGGAGCTTCATTGCGTGCGTCTGCCTGGGAGCTGGGAGCATGGCATCTCTCTGAGGCGTCCGCTCCCGAGAGGAGAGCTGTGGAGTCTGAGCTCACTTCCTCTTCCTCCCATCATTCTGTTCTGTTTACTCCTCCCACCTATCTTCTAACCAATGAGGGTCAAGCAGTTTCTTTTTATTTAACCAATGACCTTCCTCCATCAGATTACAGTTATGAAGCAGCAACAAAACTAATGTTATGGTTGTGGGTCACTGCCACATGAGGAACTGTATTAAGGAGTCGCAGTGTCAGGAAGGTTAGGAAGGTTGAGCACCGCTGCTTTAAGTCAACGGCAAATGATAGGATTTTTCAGGTAAGAATTCTCTCTCCAGGCAAAATATCTTTCAAAAGTATGGATAAAAAGGACACGTTTGCAGACATAAAAAGTAAACAATACCACGTTTAGGAACTGCCACTGTGATAAATACTTTTAAAAAATGCTCCAAGGTACAATATGATAAAAACCACACAAAAGTATAATTTCATGAGAAGTATGCAGAAAATACTCACATTGACAGAAATATAAAGAATATTGCTATTTAGCAGCTGATGAGCTGGTAAGTGAAAGCACCCATCTGCCAGGTGGACTGCCGCAACCACCTGGAATCTGTTCCTCCAAGGCCCACTCCACGGCCCAAACCCTCTCACCATCATCCTCCTCCCTGCAGCCAGTCCTACCCCACAACTCCAGGGAACTCCAAAGGCTTAGACCGAGTCCACACCACTCTGAAGAATAGATGAATGTGCAACCTCCCAGCTTTGTTTTCCCAAGCCCCAGACCCCAATCTCCAGGCACACCCCAATCCCATCTCAGCATCAGCCCTGCCCCCAACTCCTGGGGAATTCAACTGCTCCGATTCAATCCTCACCAGTCAGCTAGCAGGTAAGTGACCTGCTTGCCAACTGGACTGCCTCCATCCCCTGGATTCTGTTCCCCAAAAGATACACTCAGTCACCCAAGCCCTCTCACTTCATCATCCTCCTGAGGCCACAACTACAGCAGCCTCCATAGACCCAGGTACAGTCCACACCAGTTAGAACAGCACACCCTGCCTTGGGCTCTGTATTCTGGTCTACAACTTCAGAAGGTTGGCTTTACCAGAGGCCAAGCTGGATCTAGGGACCCAAGCCACTCCCCCCAAAAAAACAGCAAAGAAACCCTACTAGACCTGAAGATTCATGGGTCTCCTTGGCTGCTTAGTCCAGAAGACCAGAGAGTAACCATAAAACAAAAGAACAAAACACATACCCAACAAAGACAAATGCAAGAATCAGCACCTAGACCTATAAACACCCCAAGTTCAGATGCCAAAATGCCAGTGTAAGAACATAATCAATAACAGAAAGGGCACTATGGCACCACCAGAGCCACCGAGACTTTGACAGAAAACCTGAACGTTCCAACACAGTTGAAGCACAAGAAAACAACCTTGAAAACAAATTCATGAAGATTTCTTTAAAGAGGAAGTTTTTAAATTCCTTAAAGAAACTGAGGAATAGACAAAAAAAAACTGGAAGAAATCAATAAAACCTTTAATGAGTACCAAGAAAGCCAAGAAAAAGCAAACCCATAGGTAAAGGAAATAGTTCAAGACCTGAAAATGGAAATTGAAGCAGTAAGGAGAATAAACTGATAGAATCCTGAAGAAGTAAAATCTGGGTAAGTGAACAGGAACAACAGATCCAAGAGATGGAAGACAGAATCTCAGGGTTTGAAGATACAATAAAGGAAATAGTGTCTTCAGTCAAGAAAATGTTTTATCTAAAAAATTGTTAAAACAAAGCATTGAGAAAATATGGAACACTATGAAAAGACCAAACCTAAGAAGAGTACTAATAGAGGAAGGAGATGAATCCCTACTCAAAAACCAAGAAATCGCAGAAGAAAAATTTCCCAACATAAAGAAGGATATGCCTGTAAAGGTACAAGAAGCTTACAGAACACCAAATAGACTGAACCAGAAAAAAAAGTCCCCTAGCCACATAATCAAAACACTAAACATACAGAATACAAATATAATATTAAAGTTGAGAAAGAAAAGGACAAGTTACATAAAAACAGGCCTATCAGAATTACACTCAATTTCGCAGTGTAGACTCTCAAAGCCAAAAGGGCCTGGACAGATGTCTAGCAGATGCGAATAGATCATGAATGCCAGTTCAGACCACTGTACACAGCAAAACTTTCTATCACCATAGAAGGATAAAACTAAATATTTTATGAAAAAGTCAAATTTAAACAATAACTAGCCACAAACTTACCCCTACAGAAGGCATTAGAAGGAAAAACTACAACCCAAGAAAGTTAGTTACACCCTTGAAAACACAGGCAGTAGATGATCTCACTCCAATGAAACCCACACTACACACACACACACACACACACACACACACACACACACGACCAACAACAACAAAAATAACAGGTAATAACAATCACTGGTCACAAATATCCATCTATGCCAATAAAAAAGACACAGGCTAACAGAATGGATACAAAAAACAGGACCCATCCTTCGGCTGTATAGGAGGCTAGGAGCATCAGCAGACCCAACCTGGTGCTGAAGGTTTGGAGAATCACTGGCCTTCAGACTAGACAGAAAATGCTGAATAAGCTGGGTCCTGATGTCAGCGAAGGCATGCCAGCAGCACTGACAGGGTAAGTGACCTCTCAAGCAGTACATGCTAATGAGCAAAGAAGACACAAAGCAAAGGCAGAGCTCCCTGCCCACATAGACCTTGATACAACTGCTTCCAGAAACTGTCACTTACATTTAGGATGGATCTCCCTACTTCAAAAAATATCTAACCTCGAAAAATCCCTTCGTTCTTTCTCAGAGTCTGCCTTCTCACCAGCAACATGGTGACAGTCATGCCTACACCCATTCAGTATAACTGACAGGTTAAGAGGAAAGAAAGAAGGAACGGGTATATACCATTGCTACTGATGTTAATTTGACTTTCTAAAAATGTGTTGTTATTTCTTACCTTTACAACCAGTTTCACTTTGGGGAGATGTATGATTAAAAAAAAAAAGGTTGTTTTGTCAGGGAATCCTGAGATAATAGAAAAAGCACCGAGAAAAGTTTTATTGGAAAATGCAGTGTCCAATAATCTGTTAATGTGTCTCCAGCAACAAAATAATAAAAAGTGAAGACGCCACTTTAACAGAAGCAATGGCATGGAACCCAGAGCATCTTTCCTAGGTTTTAGTCAATGACACGTCAGACTCATTATGTTTGATTCATTGGGCTTCAGCATCTGAAGCTGAGGGCTGCATTTTTGGCAACCAATCGTGAAAGAACAAATGATGCTACCAGTGGACAGCTCAGCATCTTCACCGCCCAGCCTAGGAGTTCAGGTCACCAAGAGGACATTAGCGTTGGGAGGCTGGACATCTTGCTGTTCTGGCCGCTGGGCTCATTTACTTGTATCTGATGTGGACCAGACAGATTCTAGGTACTTGATAATACACACTGATAAGCACCACTTCTCAGATATTTGATCTGGGTCATGGATTATCATAGGAGAAGGGTAAAACTTGGGAGATTACAAAAAAGTAGACCTCACACAGAAGTGCCAGCACTGTACTCTGAAATACATCGAAAAGTTAAAAGGCAAACTGCGGGCTGAGGTGTGGGTCAGACAGGCTGACAAGCAGATGATAGAGCAAATACTGAAAAATGCCAATTGTGGGATGTAGGTGCTGGGTAGGTATCTATGTGCTCACAGTTTTATAAATATTTGAGTTTTCCTTATAATGAAAACATTTAGGAAAGCAGAAATAGACTTAAGGGGGGAATATAGCTGAGTTCTATAGCTTTAAGACTATAATACAGATAAGACACTCAGAGAGCGCACTTTAGGTTCTTCACGAGAATAGAGATAACAGTGTTAGGAGTAGCTGGAGATATGAGGATTGGAGAATTAAGTCATATTGACTATAGTTAATAATATTGTTTTACATGTTTGCAATTCAAAAAATGCTCTTATGCAAAATGTTTTCATTACAAAAATAAATTAATAAATCATTAAGATACATGGGGGAAATAATAAATGCATATCTGAAAGTCACATCTGAGATTTCTCCTCCAAATCTCCCAAATTTCCCTTTGCACTTGAAGTAAGAATAAAATAAAATTGTGTTTGGAGCAACAAATGATTCAGAAGTCTGTAAAATACAAATGAATAGGCAGTTTTGACATTCAAACTCAGTATGTCAAAGATGCCTTGCATTCAGTGTGTAATATATATATATATATATATATAATGTGTATATGTGTGTGTGAACATATATACATATATGTGAACATATACACATAAACATATAGAGAAATAAGTAAATTTTATAGCATTATTCATGTGCCAAGTGTTGTGCTAAGAACTCATTTCATACTCAGACATCTTTTCGTTGACTTTAGTACTACAAATGTGTGAAGAAATTGGGGCTTAATGCTCTTAAGAAATTTTGGGCAGTGTCATGCTGGTAATATGTAGGTAGAAACTGAAAATTATCTAGCAATAAAGCCCATGGTCTTGAGCATGGTTATAATGAATGGAATAAAATATAAAATATTAGATGAAAGAAAATGGATGCATACTAAAATTGTGTGTTATATTTGTTCCCACTGTTATCAAAAGGTGATACTAATAACAGTTCCAACAAAGATGCATGACGCTTGTCTTTGCTTAGTAACTTATTCTTTCATTTATTTATACTTCAAGCATGTTCAACAGTGAGGATATGACTTTAAAAAATCCACCTGGGGTGGTCCCTGAGCTAGATCTGAAAGTGTTGTAAGGGACATTTGGGGGTAAGGCTAAGTTTTTCTCGAGACTTGTGCTAAGTATAATTTTTTCTTTTTTTGCATCTGCTGTGGTTTATTGCTGTTGATCAGATAGTTTTGTTGTTTTCAGCTTAATTGTCAACAAACACTCTAGCTACCTTCTTAATAAACACCAAGACCAAAGAAACTTAAGATAGGAACGACTTCATTTTACAGGTTACAGTCTACTACAAAGGGAAATCAAGGCAGCAACTCAAGGCAGGAGTTTGAAACAGAAAACACAGAGGAATGTTGCACACTGAAAGGTACTCTCTAGTTGAACTTTCTAATATGGCCCAGGTCCACCCACCTAGGAAAGGCAATGCGCACAGAGACCTGGCCCTTAGCAGTTAGTAGATATCAATTATCTATTAATCTCTCTCTCTCTCTCTCGGATACTTCACTCACTCACTCCTTTGTTCCCTTCCTCTTCCCCTCACCTACTTTTCACTAACAGTGACCATAAAGCATTAATCTATTTCACTCAAGACCTTCCTAGTGGCTGATCTTGACCTCTGACATCTCTGACGTATTATCTGCCATGCTTCACACCACCTCCTTCAAAAACCTTGCTCAACTATTATTCTTTAATGGGGGTCAAATTATAATACTCCAAAACACAACAAAGCCATATTATCCTATTTACTATTGTCTTTCTCCATAGAAACTTTAGAGACTTAACTCTATGTTAAAGGATATAGAACTGATCTTCTATGTTCCTTTCATGTAAATAGAGTCATGTGATTAGTTAAAGAGAGTCAGAGAGAAACCATGGAGCCTCCTCCAGAGACAGACACGCTGCTACAACCTAGCCAGGAGGCCATGAGCCTTGTGATAAAATATAAAATAATAGAAATGGGTTAAATTAAGATGTAAAAGCTAGCCAATAAGAAGTTAGAGCTAACAAGCCCAGCAGTGATTTAATTAATACAATTTCTGTGTGGTTATTTTGGGAGTCTTGGTGGCCGAGAACAAACATGCAGCCTTACACATCTACAGGTAATTTATGGTATGGTGATATATGCCCGTCATCATGTGCAAACTACAGCAACATGTATTTATTTACTTTATCCTGGAAGAATAAACGACAAGCTAGAATTTCACTTATAATGAAATTATGGAGAAAGGGAAGCAGGAAAGTGTTTGTTCCCCAGTTTTCTCCTGAGAAGAGCAAGGATCTCCTGTAAACCCAGGACAGGCACAGCTGTAGTCTGGGTCTGAGGAACTCAGGGAGATTAGTGTAAAGAGAAGAGGAAGATGGAGCATTAAACGTGATGCAGGTACAAAGAGCAGTCAGTTCAGGGGAACTGGGCTCTCAAAGCCCAACTATGAGCAGAGCCGTGAATGAAATGGCATCTAGGAAGATGTTCAGAGGACACATGCAGCACCTTACACAGACCAGCCCCAGGAGTTTGTCAGGAGGGAAAGCTGAATGACTCAAACTGTTCCTCTATTTGACAAATAATCTCATATTATAATTTTAGTTTGTAAAATATAGTCATTAGCTTTCTGAGTCTGACATTAATAATAAGTAAACACTGAGCATGTCAGAAGCTGAGCTATAAACGTGGTTGAGATAACATACAAAACTCAACATTCTAATTTCTCCCATAGACTCATTACCTTACTAAATAATTACTAAGCATGTTCTTCCTTAAATTAACATGGATATAGTTCAGTAGTCTCTGAGGATGTTGGACATTTTGAGCAGAGCAAGGGTATGGAGGTAAAAAAAATCTTAATAGAAGTCATTTGATTTATAGCTACAGCTAAAAGTCATAGCTAAATCTAATTCATTTCAGTGTTACTTGGTGTACCTTTCATTTTTATCTATAACTGGAAAATATACCAAAATTATTCCAGTCCTACAAAAATAGAAGAATTACCATAACTTAGTGAAGATAAAAAAACTTACTAGCAGAAAGTCAGTGAACAAATACTAAATACTAGAGGCAAAATAATGTGTATTCTGAATATCAAAGAGATTAGAATTATTTTAGAACATCGTCTTATATTATAGCCCCGTCCACTTAATATTATCAAAAAGTGTTCATCGATCCTATGTATTCTCTTTTAATTCCTCCAGAAGGCCACAATGATGTAAAGTTTAAGTCAACCAAAATGCATGAGCATGATGTCTTGAAAATTAAATTTATACAGTAACACTTATAAATTGTAAGACAATTTCAGAAGGAAGCATATACCTAACTTTCTGCCACAAAGTGACCTATCAATTCTTCCATAAAAGCTTATCTGAAGCTGGGAGCAGTGGTGTGTGCCATTGATCCCAGCACTCAGGCGGCAGAGGCAGATCTCTGTAAATCCAAGGCCAGCCTGGTCTACAGAGTGAGTTCCAAGACAGCCAGGGCTGTTACACAGAGAAACTCTGTCTCAAGAAAAAAAAATCTTACATGGATAAAAGTCTAATTTTAAGTAGCTTAGTTTAGTTATTTACCTTGAGTTTAACTTGAGTACCAAATGTTCCAAATAGCAACAGAAATTGCATGGTCAAAGGCAGAGTTATCATGTGTCTGAGTCCAGACCTCACAAAGTGCATTAAAAATACATAAAGCTCTTCAAAATGAAAACTCAGACTTCTAATTTATCCACAGTGGAGTAACACGATTCCTTCCGCGTCCTTTCTCTTGCAATTGAAACTACTGGGTAGAGTACAATGAGTGAGGATATCTCTCAAAGACAGAAGGGAGGCAGCAGACAGCAGAAGTCTCAAGACTTGTGGAGAGCACAGTAGTAAGCTTGACACATTCTCCATATCCCCTCACGCTGCCCACATCTCCTGAGCAAGAGGTTGCAACATCAGCAGAAAGCTGAGTTTTGTGTCACTTGAAGAAACAGGCAGCCGAGCAGTGGTGGCACATGCCTTTAATCCCAGCACTCGGGAGGCAGAGGCAGGCGGATCTCTGTGAGTTAGAGACCAGCCTGGTCTACAAGAGCTAGTTCCAGGACAGGCTCCAAAACCACAGAGAAACCCTGTCTCGAAAAACAAAAAAAAAAACAAAAACAAAAAAAAAAAAGAGGCAGGAAGCTGGAAAAAAGTGTTGATGGAATTTCTCCATAGTATTCCTTGCCACTGTACACTAATCTACAATTATCTAAAATAAAGTTCTTAATTAAAAGAAAATTTTAATCAAAAGATTTGAGATGATCTCTTTCACACCCTGTTATTCATAAATTATTATAATTTTCTTTTGTATTTCAACATAGAATTGTAGGCTTTGGTCTGTTGGGGCTCAGGAAGCATCATCTTGGAACTGGCTGCATTGGAAAAGGAGAGCAGCAAATGCAGCAGACGAGTTGCCCAGAAGTCCCTGATCAGGATGAATACAGTTGCTTCTCATTTTCTGACTGATATAAAGTCTTATAACAGAGGAGAATGAAAGTCAGGAAAGAGTCAAACATCTAGAAAACAGGACTTTTGTCCCAGATAATCGTGGGTTCTTCAGTTCCATTCAGCTCCCTGGGAACCCATTCACTCCTCCTCTGTAAATGCCCACAGCACCCACGTCTCTTTCTCCTATACAGAGAATACTGCATGAGGAAAACGGGGCCTTACTTTGAGTTCTACATTTTACATTACTCCTGTGCACATGAATAAATCAGATTGCCTTTTCTTCTACCCATTCATTATCAGTTCTTATCATTGGACTCAATTATCAAAACTTCAGAGAGAAATTCTGAACTTCCCAGCAGATTCTCAGCCAAGGCAGGCAGAACAGCTGTGTCAGTTTTCTAAAAGCTAAGCTAAAATATTTTTCTTTCCCTGACATACTACCTGGCTATTAAAATTCTGTCTCATCATGATCCACTCACTCATTCAAGAAAAAAAAATCATTAGAACCCGGTGTATACTTCTAAGTTGTAGACATAAGTAATGAATGGAACAGAAGAGACCTGCAGTAAATGTAGTATTTCCCACTATGCAATCAGATGAGCCATTTCTCTCAGACTTTAGTCGCTGTGTAAATGAGTCTGATGGAAGGTCCCCATGTTTCCTGTATTCTGCTTTCTTAGGTTAAAGTACTTCTCTCTATATATTAATAGCCTTAGTAAAGTCACTGTGAAGATGGTATACAGTCAGAAAGAGCAGTGAGAGGTAACTGGCATTTTCCTGGAAAGTTTTTCTTGGCTGATGAGGCAACTTCAGTAGGAGCAAGTCTCAGGCTCCTGACTACTTGCTTGTCAATAACTGTGCTTATGTTTGGGACATAAACTAACAGAAGAAACCAGAAGCAAACCTGGGCCTCTTCATGTTGACACTAAGTGACCCAGTTAAAGTATCATTTCATGTGCCATCAGTATATGATCTATATCAAAATGAAAGGTTGTTTGAAAGAGGTTTAACTTTTATATCTAAAAAGATGCATGAGATTTTTTTAATCAGTGATTTGACTGTATTCAATTACTCTGAGGACACTAAACCCTTTCCTAAACACCACAGAGAACACCAAGGTGACTTCAACGAACATTTTCATCAAAGACCTCCACCTTAGTGATATTAACTAAACTAAATCAGAGAAATGATAGGTTAGAAGCTGAAGAGATGACTGACAGAATCAGATGGACTGTCATCTCACACAAACTCTGAGAAGGAAAAGGAGGAGAAGGAAGAGGAGGAGGAGGAGGAGGAGGAGGAGGAGGAGGAGAAAAAGAAGAAGAAAGAAGAAGGAGGAGATAGAAGTGGAAAAAGAAGTAGAGGATAAAAACCAGTAAAGCTAGGGACAGCACAACTCTAGACCCATAGTAAATTTAGTAAATTTACATAGAGTTATAATAGAGCAGTGTCTTTATTGCCATTATTTACATACATTTCAGAATTTTGTGTATGTCCTGAATAAGAACAATGAGAGCCTGTGCTGCTTTTATGCACACATCAACTACTCACAGAATCCATCACTTTGTACAGAGAGAGCTCAAACCGAAGAAATACATTAACACTTCTATTTTGGCATTGCGGCCAAAAAGATTGTTCAACTAGCTGAAATACTGCATGTAAGACACAAAAGCTGAAATGTTTAAACCCAGTGCCTGGGCCTGACTCCTCACAAAGACACCATAATTAACTAGCAAGAAGGACTTATGCCCAGTTTAGCCATTCCACAAGAGAAATGAACTATAATCCTAGCCAGTAGTCGTAATCTGCCTCCCTATAGTAAGAGTTATTAACAGTTGTTCAAATCCACTGATGGCAGCTACTTTGCCTCAAATGCTGTACCCTTCACAGTTAGGCAGCTGCAAAATCAAAAGTTGCGAGTTAATCAGTAGAAATCAGAAATGTTCGAATACTAGGGATCAAAAAAAGTCATTTGTAGGTTGAGAAATGCTTGAAAGTAAAAACAGTGAAACCAAATAAAAATTCTACTGGGAAAAAAACCACTATGAATATCTAATATCATAGAGCAAAACATATTGTGGTTAATCTTATTCTGACAACATGCCCTTCTGTGTATTGTAACACACTTTCCAAATTATACCATCTGGTTTACAGTCTCTGGTTAAAATATAAGAACCACTCAAACACTCTTGCTATACTTCAGTAACAGTCCATTGAAACCAATCACTACCCTGTGTCTTATTTAGGGTTTCAATTGCTGTGAAGAGACACCATGATCACAGCAACTCTTATAAAGGAAGACATTTAATTGTGCTGTTTACAGTTCAGAAGTTCCATTCATTATCATCATGGTGGGACATGGGAGCTTGCAGGCAGACACGGTGCTAGAGAGGTCGCTGAGAGTTCTACATCTTGTACAGGC
Source organism: Microtus oregoni (assembly GCF_018167655.1). Classification (NCBI taxonomy): domain Eukaryota; kingdom Metazoa; phylum Chordata; class Mammalia; order Rodentia; family Cricetidae; genus Microtus; species Microtus oregoni. The sequence continues at coordinate 5,512,860 of NW_024543833.1, forward strand.
AACAGGAAGTGATCTGAGACATTGGGTGGAGTTGGAGAAAAAGAGAACTCACTGGGTATAGTTTGAACATATATGAGACCTCAAAGCCTGACTCCACAATGACACACTTCCTCCAACAAGGCCACACCTACTCCAACAAGGCCATACCTCCCATGTCACTCTTTTGGGGGATCATTTTCTTTTAAACCATCACATCCTGTATCTAATATAATGCCAGGACAGTAAAGCCTTACTTTTGGTGAAGACTCTTTCTGTGTCTTTTAGTAAATAACCACCTCGCCTAACAACCTTAAAGGTTTGGGTTACTGGTTAAACAAACAACCCTAGCACCTCTTAAAAAGGCACCATTGCCAAGTATCAGCAGGACAGCATTCATTGCCTAAAAGAGAGGGTTTGGCCTATCAGTTTAAATAACCTTTGAGTCGATCTATTAGCAAACCAAGACAGTACAGTGAAATGTGACCTCGGGAGATTTCATGAAAGGAACAAAAATCCAGAAAAGACAGAGAAACACTTGCTTCAATTTGTTCTTCTCCAAAGATGACCTTGGCCCATCATTTATTCAGAGGAAGAGATACTGTCTCCCAAAGTCAGTTGGATCAGGGCAATAGCACCTTTGGAAAAACCATATTAAACAATGTGCAGGTTATAGGTAAGGACAAAGTCATACACCAGAATGACTCATTGAGTCATTGAGGAGCTCTCATAAAATTCTGAACTGAAGGCAAGAAAACTTTAGAGAATTTCAGGATCTATTGAGCATCCTCAAGTTGTAACAAATATTGTGTGGGGTTCAGAACCATTGCAGAGGAAAGTGTGGAGAAAGAGATGCATGGAATATTGATAGCAAATTACTAGTCCCTGCTTGTTGTGATGAAGTCATCTGAAAAAGTTGCTGCTGTTTTCACTGGTTAGGGGAAAATGATTTTGATTTACTGTGAAAATATTCTCATATCTATTTGGGATAGAAAAGGACATCAGATTAAATAAAATAAGCCAAACACAGACAGATAAACAGTACAAGTGTATGTTCTTAATTATATGGAGAATATTTAAATCTTTAACTCATAAAAAGATCAGAATGGTGGTTTACTAAATTGGAAAATTCTTGGTAAGATATTGTTCAAAGTTGTGAAATTTCAGCTAGAAAGAAGGCATAGTGTCAAGAGATCTATTTCACTGCGTAGTAACCAAAAAATCACTAACAATATGCTACACAAAAATCACTATGAGACTAAGATTTAAACATTGTTATGACCCTAAATAAACATGCTACATAATTTATATGTTGACAACTTCATTTCCCATTCTACATAGGCATATTTTAAAACATCTTTTATAATATATCTATCATGATTATCAAAATAATTAATTTTTAAAGAAATAATCTAGTATCTGAGCTTTCCTATTCTCAGGGTACAATGATAGTGGAGGATACATTGCCTTAGAAGCCATGTGGTTGACAAAAATGAGAAATCTCGGGGATACAGGAAGATATACCTCAGAGATCAGGTAACCCAGATTCTCATCTTACAAATGAAATCACAGCCAGCGTGCTGGGGGCACACCTGTAGTCTATGCACTTGAGAAGAGGCAGGAGAATCAGTTAAAGATTGATATCAGCTGCATGGTGAATTTGAGGCCAACTCAGGCTATGATAAAATGCTTTATTCAAAAGAAAACAAAAAACAAAATAGAAACATCAATCCCCAAGAAAGCAGAGGAATTTTATCTGTCATCTAAGAAACTAAAAATGTAAAATGACTGCAGAGGAAAGAGCATGAGATTAGCGTTACCAGAAGCACCGAATTTCCAAGTTGCCAGTGCTGCTCCCTGACAACTGTGGAGCTGTAGGCTGAATTCTGTCACTCCAAATTCAGGTCCTGATATTCTAACTCCCGGGACCCTATAATGTGGTCTTATTAAAGATGAGATCATGAAGAGGTAAATGAGCTGGAACGAGGACAATAGGATGAGGTTGGGCCCTAATCTAATATGACTGCTGTCCTCAGAAAATGGCATAATCATGCCTAGGCCAATAGCAGCCTAGAACAGATCTTTGTTTGTGAGTTTATTTTATTGGCACATGATAATTATATAAAATTATGAATTGCATTACATTTTCATACATATGTAAATGTATTGATTGTATTGGGCACCCTAACTTCTCCTGTTCCCTCCCACCCCCAATGTTCTCCTTCTTCTTCTTCATACTTTGTCCCTTTCCTACTTTCATTTCTTGATTGACTGACTGATGACCCAATGGTTTATTTAACATTACAAACACAGCACTGGCTGAGGGATCATTTACAGGAGTCTGAACTTCTCACCAACAGCTGTGCCACTGAAGAAAGTATCTCACTCTCCCACGGTGACCATTTACTGCCTATAGACACTTAGGTAAGTATAGGGCATTATGAACCCCACTCCCTAGCTACAGTGGCTACTTATTGGCCCTGGCTTAGAGAAGAGGCATTCATGGGGACTTCTTCCTGTAACAGGGGCCAAATCTTGCAAAGATCTTACAAAAGTAATCACAACTCTTGTGAGAGCAATAGTGGAATGGTGGTATCACTTCCTAAAGGCAGTGTTGAACATCATTCAACTCCTACCTTTTTCTGCTTCATCTTCTATAGTATTCTCTGAGCCTTGGAGAGGGATACAGAAGTCCCTCTTGAAGCTGAGCATACATAAAATCCATATTCTCAGCAGATTGACTGGTTGAAAGTCTCTGAGTTACTTCTGCCCGCAGCAGAAAAGAATTTCTTTGACCAAAGCTGATAATGGCATTAATCTATGTATATAGACATAATTGTTTAGATGGCCTGGTGCATAAATTATTTCCTTTTAGCAAAGCAATAGCAGTACCCCCCCCCACTGAAGTCTATGATTTCCCCAGACACAGGCTTTCAACCAGGCTTACACTACATGAAGTAGGGAACTATTCCTATGAAGCAGGCCACATATTATACCAAAGAGCTATTGGCTACCTTTTTTATTGAATTACCATGATTGTTCCAATGAGCATGTCTTGCCTGTCCTATCAATAGTGCAGTACACAGGGTCCACAGGTGAGTATGATCTTGAATGACAGCTCTCCCTGGCTGCCTGCCTACACAGTAACATCCCTGGCAGCCTACACAGTACCCGTCAACATGATCTGTATCAGAGAGTAGGGCCAGGGTGGGAAAGGGGGCTTTATCCCAGTTCCCATTCCATTTCTCTATGTCCTGGGACAGAACATGTGGTGCAATTGGAAACAAGACTTTCCATGGAACAAATCTTTCAGCATCAGTCTCAGCAGCCAGCAGTACGACCAATATCTCAGTTTCAGACTTCTGACCTCAGAACGATGAGAAAATAAAACTCATATATCCTCAGGGCGCTCAGTGTGCGGTCCTTCATAGCAGCCCTGGAACTAAAACTCTGCAACCCATGCAGATACTCATTTTAAAACCTGACATTCTTCTTCTTCTTCTCTTTGCAGTCCCATGTCCTTTAATAATGGCCTTTAGAATTTGGAGGGATCTTTTCGCACCTTATGATTCATTGATTTATATTTAGTAGAAACTGCCAACATCAGTAATTTAAAACTCTTCAATTTAGCTTCAGGCATACTTTTTTCAACAAGGGCAGAAAGAAACCACATTCCTTGACAAAGTATCACAAAAACAATCTTTAGACCACTTACTGATATTCTTCTCCTCTGAAACCTCTTGAACCAGGTCATCATAGTTGACATTGCTCCCAATATCACTGCCTTCCACACTTCTACTACAACAGTCTTTTAAGCCCCACTTTAAGCTTTCAACTGCTTTCATAACCCAAAGTCCACATTCTGCCAACAAGCAGTGTGGTCAGACCTGTCACGGCAACACCCCAGCCCTGGTACCAACTTCTGTTTTAGTGTTCTATTGCTGTAAAGAGACAAACAACATGACCAAGGCAACTTTCATAAAAGAAACCATTTAATTGGGCCTTCCTTACAGTTTCAAAGGTGTAGCTAATTGTCTTTATGGTGGGGAGCATGGTGACATGCAGTCAGACGTGGTGCTGGAGAAGTACCTGAGTGCTCTACGCCCACAGGCAGCAGAAGATGAGAAAAATCACTGGGCCTACCTTGGGCTTCTGAAAAATCAAACCCCACCCGCAGTGATACACTTCCTCTAAAAGGTCGCATATCCTAATCCTTTCAAATAGCGCCACTCCCTGGTAAGCATGCCTGCAAATATATGAGCCTGAGGAAGGACATCCTTATTCAAGACACCATAAGCATTGTATGTAGAATTCACCTTGGGTTAAAAAATAAATATTTCTAGAATCAAAGATCTGATTAAAGCCTTAGATTAAAGTCTTTGTTGCATTTGGTCATAATAAAGTTAAATCACGACCACTTTACTCTTAACCACACAGAAATTGCATCTTTACGCATATCCTGGTTTCTGCTTTTGAACGATTGTATCCTTCAGAAATTATTGGTATTGCCATTGCCAAGGTTTATGTCACTGATATTTATGCATTTTGGAAGGGGTGGTTCAAGACAGGGTTTCTCTGTGTAGCTTTGAAGCTGTCCTGGAACTAGCTCTTGTAGACCAGGCTGACTTCGAACTCACAGAATTCTGCCTGCCTCTACCCCCGAGTTCTGGAATTAAAGGTGTGCGCCACCATGGCCTGGCCTGGTTTATGCATTTTTAAAACAAGCCAGAAATGTTAATGCCAACAGTCAGGCTTAGGCTAACAGTTGGCAGCTGGTCATTTCTTCAACTAGAGAGTAATATCCTGCTTCTATCAAACCATGACAAGGTCTCTGTCCACCTCTACTCACCCTCAGATTTCTTTCATCAGAAGCAAGGCTTAAAGTCCTGTGAACAGGTATGCACAGTCAAGCGCTTCAAGCTTTCTAGACTCTATTCATGAGCTCAGCTTGGGAGGCAGTGGGAAATACACCACAGCCTATGGTGATTAGAGACACGAACCAAGAGGCTGAGGCCATGTTAAAGGCTTTTATGGAGCCAACTTTGCTGAAGTCAGGTCTCATGGGAAAGAAGAACATGCATAAAGCATTTCTATTGCTGAGCAAATCAGCCATGACTTCCAATGCAGATCTGCAGGGAAATGAATGAAGAAAGTCGAGCATGAAAAATGCACTGGGCTTGCAGGTGCTTCTGCCATGTCAACACAAGCTGAGATTGGCACCTCAGAAGAGAAGCACATCTCTGACAGATTGCTCGTGTGTTCCTTAAGAAAATGAAAATTTAGGGGGAGATTCCATCATAAATTATTCATTTGTAGCTTTCTTTCCTTTTACTTTAGAACATAGTGCTGGTCATTTCTTAAGTGAATTTCTCCCTGACCTCATCATTTACAATGCAGACAATGTTCACTGACGAAAGCGGATCTTTTTTTTTTATTTAAATTTATTTATTTATTAAGGATTTCTGCCTCGTCCCCACAACCGCTTCCCATTTCCCTCCCCCTCCCCCGATCAAGTCCCCCTCCCTCATCTGCTCGAAGAGCAATCAGGGTTCCCTGACCTGTGGGAAGCCCAAGGACTGCCCACCTCTATCCAGGTCTCGTAAGGTGAGCATCCAAACTGCCTAGGCTCCCACAAAGCCAGTACGTGCAGTAGGATCAAAGGCCATGCAAATTGTCCCACTTAGTGGAAGAGATCATGACTCTCGCCTATGGTCCCCTTCCCAGGCCAGTGATAACTCCAGGCAGTGAAGCCTACTGCAGGATCCCTACTTAGTAATTGTAAAATAAAATTCTCATCAACTTGGTGGGAACAAGTCTTTTTTCACTGTTGCCAAATCTCAAAATCACCATAATATTCCTCTATGAAACGGCTGCATATTTTATATACTATATTTATGTCTCATTGTAAACTATTCATTGGTTTATAGTCCTCAGGTCCTCCAGGAAGCCTCACAAATCATTATTATACTCTTTGGTATTAAATTTGCTGTTAGGATCTTTGATTTATCTGCTAGGCTAATACACATGTAAACAGACGTCTCTCTTTAAACTACTGCAAATTTAAGAACTTGAAAAAAATGTCCATTCTGGGGTGCTCAAGGCTTTGTGTTTAAAGTTCTCACCTTAAGGTTCATGGACCTATATTGTGGACAGAAGTAAGATGAGGAAGAGAAAGGAATGTTGGTTGTTGTTTCATGTTGTTGACAGAAAACAAAAACGTAAACATGGAAACTGGAGAATTGCCATTTTGGAGTCATTTTCAAGACAAGCTAAGGCTTTCTGTGTGAATGTAGTCATCGCCTCCAAATGAGGAGGTGAATTGATCAGCATGTAGAGGCTGGGAAGTCCATAAACAAAGCAACAAATAAAGACAGCCTGATGAACACTGATCAAGGACTCAGTCCAAGCACACCCCTTGTCTGTCCTCACCTTGCCCAGAAATATAAATGTAGAAATTTTCTGTTGTCAATGCTTTCATGATTTCCTATATAACTGCTTTATAAAATTGTTTGGATGAAATTTGAATAGAAAAATAAAACTGCAATCACTTAGCTATCTATTGAGAGAATCTGGTTGCATAAGGAGTATGCAGAAGTTTTTAAGAGATGCTGTCTTCCTACTGCTCTCCTCTAGCTGACCTTAGACAGTAGAGCATCACCCTCAGGAGACCGCAGACATGAAGACGGGTCATTCTTCTTTGACATCTTGAAAACTCTGTAATATATGGTAAGAAAACTAATGAGACAATTATTAAATACTCCAAATATGGCCAGGTGGTGGTGGCTCACATCTTTAATCCCAGCACATGGAAGGCAAAGACAGGCAGATCTCTGGTTTGAAGCCAGTCTGGTCTTACAGAGAGAGTTCCAAGTCAGTGAGGACTGTGACACAGAGAAACAGGCTCGAAAAAACAAAAACAAAACAAAACAAAAAACACCCTTCAAATACGTTTCCGTTTCTGGAATATATATCACATGTGTGAACGACCTACCAGAATTAGCTTAATTATTCCTTAATATTATTTATTAACAACAGCAAAGATATATAAGAAGCCTGGTCCATGCACTCAAGAATGCTCAAAATCTGTTTGCTTTGGTTATATTTTACATAAAATAAATAGTCTTTAATTCTCAAAGCAGGAAGAAAATAGGAACAGTGCTCTTCATATCACACCTTCATATAATTAATCATATCAGTTCTCATGCTCAAGAGTGAAAAATGACAAGCAGGCTAAATAAACTACACATTAAACAGATACTTGCCTATGGATTATCTAGAACAACACAGCCATAATGACAGTCTGAGACACCAACCTTATGATTCCATATTTAAGGAAAAATGTGATTCAGTTTACTCTTTACTGAGTTGGAATTGAATGATATTCTAGATAAGGCAAGGAAAGGATCTGATGAAATTTTATTCATGAAAAAGAATAACAAGAAGTTATTGATTTTTTTTTAAGTTAAAAATACTAAAAGAGGATGCTCAGCTGAAAAAATAGTAAACACCCTTACCTTTATTTCTTTTGCTTTCTTCCCTAAGGAATCATTTTGAATAATATATGTAATATTTTGTTAAGGTCAAATAAGGTTTTGTTTTTAATTTTTGAGATTATAGTGTTAGCTATCAAGACTCTAGTCTAGGATATTTTAATAGATAAACTGAAGACATATTCAAAAGTATGATTGTGCTGTATGACAACACATGCCTGTAATCCTCACACTTGGGAAACTGAGGCAGAAGGATTACCGCAAGGTAAAAACCAACCTAATCAATATAGAAGCTCACTGCAGCCTAGGTTAACTGGCAATTCAAAAGATAGAAGGAGAAGGGGATGAAGAGAGGAAAGAAGGGAGGGAGGGAGGGAGGAAAGGAGCAAGGAAGGGAAGGAGCAAGGAAGACAAGAAAGAGAAAAGAAGAAAGAGATAGCACAATTCTTTGTACCTGTAGGATCTCCAAGGGCTCTGAATCCTCATAAAACTGCTATTCCTGGCATCTTGATAACAGAAAAATATCATGGTTCAGTGGGTTTGGAAACATCTGCTTACCAGTTTTCAAGGATAATCAATTAGCAGATCATCTTAAAAGGAAAGAACAGTTGTTAATTTTATGTTGGAATCTGTCGCTGGTACTGTCTTGTTAGACTACTGAAAGTGTCTTGGTTGAAGATCTGGAGTATCTGCTTATTAAATTCGTACATTACAAAGCTGACCCAGATAGTGATGGCACAGGTAGCTCGAGAAAAGTGCTGATTGGCTTCAACGGGGGTGAAATGGCGGTGGGAATGTTGTTATTGAGGTGATTGTTATAGAGGGTTTTACTATTCTCCAGCTCATTAAACTCTATACTTAATATCCTTGTGCCCTGTTATATGGAATGTTCTAAGAAAAACTAATGAGATTGTGCATGCAAACGGAGAGTAAACTTTCAGAAAAGCATGGTTTGCATGAAGCAAAATCTAGGAAATATCATTTTTAAGAATTCATCAGCAAAAGAGTCCAAAAACTGTGGAAAATGAGACATGATATGTTAAAATTATTTCATTCTATATATAAGTAAAGATAAAAATAGCCATAATTACTTTTTAAAGTATAAGAAAAAATTAACATGTAGAAATTTCATCACAATTTAAGAAATAATTTCTATAGTTGAAGTAACTCAAGTATGTTATAACAAATTCATACCCTTCACCATCCCAGATGAAGTGAAACAGTTTCTCATTAGAGGTCTGTCGAGAAATGCTCGGCACCTAAGGTAAGTTCTCCATCATTTTTAGGTTGAATAGATGTGTCTTCTGAGATGCACTTAGAGCCTTGTGAACAAAGATCAGATTATGCACATAACTATCCAGATTCAACTTCCCTTCTAGTCTACATCCAACTCCAAGGGCTTGTACCCTATGTCCACAAACTGGCATTACACTGAGTAGCAGGAGGAACTTCCTCTACTCCAACCCCATCAACTGTCTAATCCCAGATTCTGAAAAACAGTGGTTTGATAAGATCTACAGTTTCAGCTTTAGGGATGACCCATGATCTGTGTTGAGCCTAAATAATACCCTTAAACCGTATGTTTAACACTATTATTGGGACATTAGTATGGACCTAACTTGTGGGCACTGGAGAGATATCAGAAACCAAGTGGGAAAAAAGACAATTCCATACTGGAGAGCTGCAATGTCCTAAGAAGAGGTCAAGTGGTTAAAACCAGAATGCCTCTGTTCCTTAGGCAGTCCCATAACATCTAGCCCTGCTAGGAACATTGTGGATAATGGTGTTCCCCTGAAGTGAGAAAAGCACACAGAATGAACATACGGGAACTTCAGGGGAAGACAAGGCTTACTCATGACTTGTCAGTATCTTTTGCAACTAGCTCAATACAAAGTCTCTGTCAGGTGCCAGCTGTTTGATGAATGGTCCATTTTCATTATGGTTCTGCCTCCTGTAACAAGCCAATGCACTGTGGCTCAATGGGTTTCCTCTGAATTTATAATGAGAGTAATGCTATGCCCCAGAGGAGCTCCATGAGCCTCAGCAGAACTTAACACGGTTGACTTCAGCAAAATAAAAGAGTTGGTGCCACTAAGCTATGACCAATAAATCACAGAGCCTATTAGTGCTATTAATTTATGATTTCAAATACAGGGGTAAAATTATTCACAATGGGTACTTTATATTAGGTGAGAAGTATGGCTACCAAATTCTGTGTGCAGCAAATCCATCCAGAATAAAAACACAGAAAACAGTCTCTGCAGCAATAGCTTTGGGGAGTTGCCTTTAACCCGGCTTAATGAGCCAATATAAAATGTTTAAGGGCACACGAATGCAAGAGGTTAAATTGATTAGACCTGCATTTTAAAGCTTGCTGAAATACTGGCCCTAAAAGTCACAGATTGATTTTCAAAGGGAAAAGAAAATCCTGATTTATTACAGACATATCAGAAGTGTGAGACTCCACAAGGAACTGTATATAAATTATGCATCTGTGAGGCTAGGAATCACAGATACTACAGGTAGGGCTCTGTCTGTCCACCACTTTCATGTGGAATTGGTCTCCTCTCCCTCGGGTCTTCTCACCTTTCATCTGTGCGGTCTTTCACGTGGTCTCTGGTCCTGCCCGCCACAACCCAGTGTTAAAATCCCAGCATGACATGAACACATGCTTCCTCAAAGGCACAAAGTCATAGGGAGCTGTGAGTGCATGGGTCTGTGTGTGTAAATGTGTAACTCAGCACACCCAGACCTTTGGGAGAGTGGGGAAAGGGGAAAAAAAAGGGTAAACTCGTGCAGGAAATTCCAACTCCATTGTAGAACACCGCAAAAAGCTGGCAGAAAGAGCAAACAGTGATGGGCATTGGGCAACTCTGCAGCAGAAAACTCAAGAGACAACATGAGAACCCCTGTCTACTTGATATTTAGAAAGTTTTGCATTTGGGCAGTTTATCATAACCCAGCTAAATGTTTAGGTTAAACCTCTTTGTGGAGGGGGGAGGGTCATAAACTGCTTCCTAAGACTAGACATAAGGAATAACTTTACTCAACCTTGGTGACTTTCTCTAAGTCACCTTCCTATCATATAAATCATCCTCTATTATAGCAAACAAATCCCGGAAAGTGACATGCTAGAGGGAGCTGTCACCAGGCCCTGTGGGCATCTCCTGGGCAGATGACATGCTGGTAAAATGGAAGTGTCAGTGACTGACCTGCTTTAACATTAACATTAGAGTTTTTGAAGAATTTGTAAGTAGAAATTTGGAAATGATATATACTTGCACATTTACCTATGTGGCAAGAGGCACAGTGGGAAAATGCAAAATAGCTCATTCTATAAATAAGTGCCCGGAAAAGAAGAGAGTGAAGTGGGCGAGCGAAGGCAAGCAATTACAGCATTGAGCAGGATAAGGACATTTTTAAAGGAAGGCAAAATTCACTGTCACATTGACTGTTCACGTTCTGAACAGAGGAAAGCTTGAACTGCATCAGGCACTGTGCTAGGTGTCATTGGGACATAGAAATCTCTATTTAACACTGAGAATTCCTTGGAGGATTAATGCAATAAAGCGGGAGATCTGGGCGCACATAGATCCCCGCTTATAAGGAGTACACTGATCCGAACAGGACAATTTAGTACTTTAAAGCACAGAGGTTTCTCATGGGGAAAATATGGAATAGAGGAAATAATACACGATTACACATAGGAAATTTATGACTGGAAAATTCAAGGTACAAGAAGGAATGAATGGAGGTTAAGCTGTAAGTTAATGTAGTTCGAATCAACTGGAAATTTAAACTGCTAGTTACAAATAGAAACTCCTATCCTAACCCCATGCTAATTCAGAATTCATTCTAGAATAATGCAGCTAGATGGGTATTCTCTCCACCAAACATGTTACCAGAAGTACATTCAAGATGATTAATGGTCTCCGAACACAACAGATCAACCATAACATGTTACTTTAAGTAAATCTAAGGCCAGAGAAACAGCTTAGCCAATAAAGCACTTGCTATGCAAGAATAAGGACCTGAGTTTGAGTCCACAGCACCCATAACAAACCCAAGTGTGTACTTGTAATCCCAGTTCTGAAGATGCACATGGAAGGATTCCTTGGCTTGTTGGCTCCAGCCCAGCCTTGTGTTCAGTCATTCACAAAACAAGATGAAGAGCAATAGAGCAAGACACTGTGACTCGACCTCTGGCCTGTTCACACACACAAACACGTACACACACAAACATTCACATGTACCTCCGCTTACAGATAAACACCACACACAGGGGAAGGGGAAAGAGAGATGTCAGGGGATTTGATCCTAGATAATGGTTTTGCCTTCCAGATTTGATTTGGTAAATTTTGCACCATTTCCTACTGACAGACGATTATAATATTCTCTCTATTGTTATCAAAATTGAGCTAATAAAAAATTGAGGGTCAAGTCAGCAAGATGGTTCGGCAGGTAAAGACCAAGCTCGATGACAAGAGCTTAATCTCCAGGGCCCACATAGGAAGGAGAGAACTGATTATCACAAGTTGCCCTCTGACCGCCTCACAAATGCCATAGCACACATGGACCCTTAGCCACCCAACATACATAAGTAAAGAAATGTCATTTAAAAACAATGTTCTTGTGGGATTCCTAACAGAGGGAGCAGGGGTCTGGCTCTTTGGCCTGCTTGCGGACCCCTTTCCTCCTACGAGTTGCCGTACCCGCCTGGGTGCGATGGTATGTGTCTGGTCTTATTGTAACTTGCTATGCTGCCACGTTTGTTTGTTGTCTCTGGGAGGTCTGCTTTTTTTCTGAGGGAAGGGCAAGTTAGGGTGGCCCTGGGGGACACAGGAGGTGGGAGGGAGAGGTTAGGGAAATCTGGGTTGGAATGAAATACATGAGAAAAGAATTTTTAAAATGCAACAGTAATAAATTGGATAATTTACCTCCAAAACTGTATAGTCTATAAAGACGGAGAAGTATAGTTGTATAGTCTATAAAGACGGAGAAGTATAGTTGTATAGTCTATAAAGACGGAGAAGTATGGCAGTACTATAGTTCCCAACTTCATGTAAATGACTACAAAGTCTTCAGGCATTCTTGAGCTGGGGCCAGAGAGTAAGCCATATATAGACTGCTTAAGAAAAAAATGAAATCCTACGTAAGTAGGGAAATTTTCCAGGAGTAATATTTTTGAAAAGTTCTTATTCCAGGCCATTGGCACCCCGTAGATGCATCAGAGGTAAGGTGTTTTGTTACATGAACACTGCAACGGTGAGCCTCCACCCTACAGCACCGATACACATGTGTTTTGAGTTTGTATACTTCAAAGTAAGACTTGTCTTTTATAAAATGATAATAAGCAGTACTGGAACAAAAACATTGACAGCAAAGGCAATTTCAGGTGTTTTAATATGATATCAACTATATATAGCTTCCATAAATGTATTTTAATTCTGCAGGGGTTTTTTTAAATAATGAAGCAATTTTACCACATATTATCTATGTACTTAGAATATGGTGTAAAAGTGGTTTCTCAGGATTTTTGCCCATATGATAACTTTGTATAAATAAGAAAATTGAGAGTTCTGTTATTCAAGACAATTTATGTCTTTGCAAAATTATGGTAGCAAACTGATCATATTAGAAGAAATGATCATATTTAGGATATAAACAATATCTATAATGCATGTGGTTATTCTCACATGCCACACCTTTGTGTGTGTGTGTGTGTGTGTGTGTGTGTTTGTGTCATAAGCCACAGCTCAGCACATGATAAAGATAAGAACTGAACATTAGACTATTCTGTAGTCCTGCAGAGACCCACAGCCGAAGACATTACATGGAGAGGGAGTCCTGGGAACACACAGCTCTAAATGAGATGCCGCCATTATATCCCTCCCCTCAGAGTTCAGAGAGTCCTGTGGAAGAGGAGGAAAGGGTAAAAGAGCCAGAGGAGCACAGAGGACACTGGGAGAACAAGGCTCTCTGAATCAACTAAGCAAGGCACATACACATTCACAGAGATTGAAGCGGCAAGCTCAGAGCCTCGAGAGTCTGCACCAGTTCCTCTCTGTATATATTATAGCTCTTAGTTTAGTATTTTTATGGGACTCCTGAGTATGTGAACAAGTGGGTCTCTGACTCTTGTGGCTGCTCCTTGGCCTTTTTTCATTGTGTTGGTTTGCCTTGCCCATGCTGAATGAGCTTATATTTTATTTTTTATATTTCTTTGTTATTTCTTAGATGCCTGTTCTGTTTGAATGAAAGACAGATAGAAAGGGAGTATATCTGGAGGGGAAGGGAGGTATAGAAAAACTTTGGAGGAGTAGAGGAAGAAGAAATGATAATCAAGAAAAAATGGGAAGAGAAAAGAATAGTTTACAATCCACTAGATTAACAGAAAGGTCAGCCATCATAGTATCTAGCATTTTAAATTTGGATCATAACTGATTTTTAATCATACCTTTAAGGAAATAATCATTAACTACTGAGTAGGATTCATAATTTTCCCAATTATTTGATATATACTTTGCGGAAGATGGACCAGGGGTTGAGCAGGAAGCTTTGGATGGGAGCTATCCTAGAGAGGATGATAGCTCAGGAGAGGGAGAGGAAGCAGTAGCTCATCATAGCAAATTAGAATTGGCCAGTAAGGTTTTTTTGCCTGCATGGTTCTTCCCATAGCATTTTCGGTTCTTCTATAAAAGTTCCTGTGTCCCCCCCCCCCCAAATAAAAAACTTTAATGATTACTACAGTGGTTGTAGTAGCCTGTGAAGAACTCAGAACTAAGTAAGGCTGGAGAAAGACCAATAGATATCTCACCTGCTTGCATCACTACTTACAACATGGGTGTTTCATAAATCCCTGTGAGAAGATCATTGAAAGAAAGATATGAATGGAAAGGAACAGAACTGTTATAAAATAAAAGCACATCTCAATAAGGTTATAGTGTCTCAGACAATAGGTTAACTTTTCAAATTAGACTTAATCTTATTGAATGAATAAATGATCAACTAAATGAAAAAATGAATGGATTAACAGGAGGGACCACAGTCATGTCAATTAAAAATCAATAAGTTGACTTCATAAGTTTCGATTGGTATAAATTCATAGGAAAGTAGTCAGATAAATGAACAAATGGATGAGCATTCAACAACAATCCTCTGGCTCATAAAACTAGGACATATATCCTTGACCTTGGCACTTATACATCCTAACGCTGTAAGACTTGAAAAAGAGAAACAAAATAAGTCTTAACAAAATAAATGACAAAATATAGTCAAGTAAGCATTCTCCAAAACAAAGATTTTAGGAGATCGGGGTTTGTCTTGTGCTGTAGCATCATCCATTCCTAGGGTAACTGCAAATCTCTGCTATGTATCCCTGAACTGTGGCTCTTACCCTCTTCTTCCAAGATGATCGTTCATGTTAATGTTAAGGTTGCTGAGTCCAGGGGAAGAAAGGAGAAAATCTGATATGCATCAGCTACCACTGAAGACATTGCCTTAAAGCTGCTACAAATAATTCTAAGCTTCACTGGTCATGTGACTACACTTAACCATTGGGGTTGCCCATGTCTTCACTCTAAGTGTGGTATCTGGCCAATAACCGGACCCTATCAGGACCACAACACTATCAAAACTTCCAACCTAGAAAACTTGAGATACGCTCATAAGCAGAGTCCACAGTTATACAAAGGAAATCCAGAGCCAGCATGGGGAGAGAAGACAAATCAGCAACTTGTTGGGAGGTATTCAGAGTATTTCTTTAGAAAGAGAAAAACCAATGAATTCATAAGGGTTACTTACGGAAGCATGGCCGACTCAAAGGCAGCTAATTCATCAAATGCCCACCACAATATAGGTGACAAACTTATCAAAGATGGAACCCAGAAGCCCTGCACCTGACTTCCCGACAGCCAGACATGTCAACATTCTCCACAAGCATCCAGGCTGATTAGTGTCTCCTCCCACAACAGGTTTTTAGTGTTTCCATAATGTGTAGGTGGACCACAAAAATCCTGTAAGTTCCAGGAACTTTGTGAGACTTGTGATGAACATATATTTTTGAAATCAAGCAATCCAGACATAAGAATATTTGTATTTAAAAGTTTAAAATACTGTAAGCTACATCCAAAGGCCATTTGAAACATTCCAATTTTGTTTACTGTTCTTTGGTAATTCCAGCTTTCTTGGTTTTCCAAAACGCAAAACACGTTTGGATCCAGTGCAAGGTCTCTCTGTCTGTCATGCCTTCACCCTGTGGCTCTCTCTCCTGGGGTCATATAATCCACTCCCTCCATCTATCCTGAGTTCTGCTAGCACCACTTCCCAGAGGAGACTTTTCCTGCCTAGCTTATTTACATCGTTTCCGTGTCACTCTGGGCATGCTGACTCTGTGCTATATTTATTCAGAATAGATAGCACTTCCCAACATTCCTTAATAAGCATCCATTGTTGCCCTTTCCACCATTGGGAGGGTACCAGAAGTGCCCCTTCTCAACTTTGTGCTGTTAGATGAAGCGCTGTCAGTAGTGTAAATAAGAAGCAAAGGCTAGCTTTTTTTTTTTTTTCTGAGTTTGTGTAAGGCATGAGCCACCGTGCCTGTCCTTGGCAGAGACTCAGAATCAGCCAAGGGAACAGGAGAGCTTTATAATTTGTTTTCTGATGCTGTTACAAAATATACCAGATGAGCTAAATTAGAACTAACAGAAGTATATTTTGCTCATGACCCTTGAATCTGGGAAGTCCCAGAACCGGCATCCACCAAACACCCTCTTTCTGCATCCTAGCACGGCAGAGGACACAGGCAGATATAACAGATTTGCTAGGTATTTCTTCGTCTTCTTATAAATCTACTGATGCCTTTATCTCCCCCTCCCATTATATCAGCTAACCTAATTGCTTCCAACTCCAAACGCTCTTTACATATGGATTTAGAAAATAAGTTTCCAATACATGAACTCTTTTGGGGAAAGGGTCACATTCGAATCACAGAACGATTGAAAACAGGAAGGCTTCAGATACGGTCTAATTGGAGGATTAGAAACACTGGGCAAGCTGTAAGTGGGTATTTCTATGTGATTATTTGAGGCTCGATAAACAATTGGCTTTCTCCAGGTATACTAAATGGGAAACAGGAACAGAAACAAAAATACCTGTCAGAAATAAAGTCCTTACTCTCTTGGGATGATTGTGGCAGAGGTTATTGTTTGGCTTTTTGGACAAGGTGATGAAGATGGTATCTAATTCCCTACAGGTCTGGTGCAGAGAGCAGGCTGACAAAGGGAAATAATGGGCAGGTTTTCTGAACTGCTGGTGGCAGGTTGTGGGTCACAGCGCTACATTTACATATGCTTTCCCATTGTCCATTTTATATTCAGCTTCACAATAAATCATCTTATAAACACAGAGCAAAAGGAATAGCAGCTACTGTTAACTGCCAGTATCCAACAGCCCGAAAGTGAGGGTAGCGGATGAAGAGTAATTCATTTTTATTTACACACACACACACACACACTTAATACGCCTAGGTGGCTTTTAATTTAGAAGCATTAAACAGTACATCCAAGCAAAGGCATGACAAGCCATTCCTCTTTATTGGTTATTTGCAAAAATCTGATGAGATTATTCGCTTATTTATCCATCTGTTATTTTTCAATGTTATTATTTTCTGGAAAGAAAATAAATGTAAACATGTACCAGGCCCTATCTTGGATGCGTTCATTACTGTGTTCTGAATGAACCGAGGGCTTCTCCTTTTCAACTGAGACCTTCAAAACTAACTTTTCCTTTTGGCATTGATAAATGTGTGACCTGAGGGGCTAATATGTTTGAGACATCTCCCTCCTGAAAATAAGTGAGGGAAAGGTCATTATGAAAAGAAGGTACATATTAGTTAATTTATTCACATTGAATTAAAGTTTGATTTAAAATCTTTGTTTTTGGGGGGCTGAGATATGCTCAGTAGGGACAATGCTCATGTTGCATTTTTATACCACAAATGTCAGATGGGGAAATTCTATGTTAACCGGAAAACCCCAATGACCAAAATAACCCATTCCCACACCTTCTAGAGGTGGGGCGTTTTATTACGGACTGCTAGTCAAGGAACTAGCATGTTAAGATCATTTTTAATATGTTTTCAAAACATCACAATTGTTTTCAGTATTACTATCAATGCATGCCGTTATTCCAGGTGCATAGCCTCTTACAGCCCTTGGTATATTGTATCAGAATTGTTAATGTTCAGGTGTCAGGTACTAGAATATAAGGGCCATATGATATGTCTGTGCTCCCAATGTCCTGGTAAGTATCCAACCTGTAGATGCTCAGTACTTTGAAAGAGCAGCAGAGTTCCCAAGGCATAATATGGATCATAAAGAAACTCATTTAATTCATTCACAACACAGGTATGTACAGCAGCAAAGGGTACAGTGATATTTGTTAGAAACCACAGCCCCTCAATTTAGAGAGGAAGAAAAGAACCTAATGATCTTCAAGCCAAAAATACTATATTTAGGAAAGTTCTATAGATGCTGAGTTCTGCCATAGTTCAAAAAAGGTTAAGAATTATTTCCTGTAGGGATGATGAAGGAAAGGGCTCACATTTCAAAACCACATTAAAATATATCCTAAAACCATTTACAGAGGATTAATAAACCATACATGAAGGCTTCAGGAAAACAGATAATAGTTTCGCTTGCAACATTGCTGCCCCTACCTAACTGAATGTACATGAGTCTGGCTAGCTGAATCTAAAGCTTCATTTAAAGTGACATTTCCCCTACACCTCCCATCCCCACCCCCAGATCCACTCTTCTTCCATTTCCCTTCAGAAAAGCAGGCCTCCCAGGGATATCAACTGAAAAATGCATAAAAAGTTACAATAAGATGAAGCACAAACAATCATAGCAAGGCTGATCAAGGCAACCCAGCAGGAGGAAAAGGGTCCCAAGAGCAGGCAGAAGAGTCAGAGACACCCCCTACTTCAATGACTGTGTCTTCCCTGGCATGTCAGTGTTGCAGCATTCAGCGTCCGGCATTGAGTAAGATCATCGATGCCTCTTCCCCCAGTAACCCGCAGAGTACCTTCTGGCACTATAAAAGCTAGCCAGCAGAGAGGAAGCTTCCTGTTGACTTTAAGATTGACTTTTCCACACTCAACCACCCAAGCATTGGGTGTCTTCAGCAATAGGGTCCTTCCATGTAGTTATGGTAGGTAAGAGAGTGAAATGGAAAAGGCTATGCATTTTAGAGATATCAGGGGCCTCCCTGACCAGTAACTCTTAGGGATATGTCTTTATGCCATGATTTTCACTTAATAACCCATTTCTTCTGAAAAAAAAATTCATGGAAACTTGATAGTTAGCAAGCTAATTTCAAAATAAAACCTTTAAAAATGAGAGTTTGAATTTAAATACCAGGCAGTTTCTTTATATCTTTCTCATATTCTCTGTGAAGAGTAGTCATTTCTCCAATCTTACAAATGAAGTTCAGAGGCTAAATTATTCAAGGTTAAGTCTCTAGACAGCCATGATTTAAGCCCTTATCCATCACTCTCTGTGATGCCTTGAAGGCTATTTTATTTTCATAAGATTTCTCATAAGTCTCCAGTTCTGCTTCTTGTAAGGATAGACTAATTAGCTCTGCTGTCTTAAAGAAGTCACGTTAATCAACTCTGCTTCGTCATACTCAACCATAACAAAGGGAGGGAAATCATGCCTACCTTCCCTATTCCCAAGTTGCTCTCAAACCAAAATGAGATGCAGAAGTGGTAGCCATGAACATAATGCTCAAAAACAAGGACTGAAGAGTTAACTGCTTGACTACAAATCCCATGTGAGCAGCTATTAACTGTGCAGTCTTAAGAAGGTTGTTAAATATCTGCAATTTCTGTTGCTTAGTCTGTAACATGAGAGTGATAAGCATTCTTACCTCCTGGGACTTCTCTGAGGATTAAGTGAGATCATTTATATAAAGTTCTCACAAAGCTGCATGTAACAGAATACTCGTAGATTTTCACTATAGTTATTAACTGATATATTTCAAAACACCTAAAGCCATGGCTTTATGTAGCTGTAGAATTATTGTTGCTACTGTCAGTTCTACAGAAAGTCAATAGACCCTAAGTTTTCTGCATTTTCTTTAGATCATTTACTAAAGCATTCTAAGACTATAAGTTACCTTGTAGTAGTGAGTACTCTGGTATGGAAAAACACATGTAAACTTGGAAACTTGTACATTTTTTAGAAAACAGAAAACAGATTCAATGTATTACTTTTTAATGAAATAAGTATTTCCAAAGGAAACCCATAGGCAATAAAACTATCAGTGCTTGCACAGAGTAGAAGCCTAACAGAAGGTGAGGACAGTAGTGTTACCAGACTTGAGAAAATATAAGGTCATGGAACAAGAAGTCAGACACAACCTAAGGTCATCAAATACCAAAATTTTCATGTGTTCCTTCTGCCTGCTGTACAACAAAGCTATTCTAAAACAAAAAGCACACAGTCCAGAGTACAGGCATAGAAGGTGAGCTTCCCAGTGCTAGAGAAGAGAAAAGAGACGACTACAAAAGATGGAGGATGGGCAGCACAAAATTCTCAATAACAGGTTAAAATACAGTCAGCATGATGGACGGAATCAGAGTAAAGTTTTCTAAGGGGTCTGATGCCTAGCAGTGTATACAGAGTACACTTGAGTATGGCCTGTCAAGTAGAGCCTAAAAGCATGAATGGTAAGCATAGCAAGAACTCTGGGAATGACTGCCCATGAGAGCCAATAACCTGGAAGTTTATATGTGGTAGTAACTGGGTGTGGCCAATAAGGACTGAGAAATGTGTGTGTGTGAATACATATATACATGTAATATATATATATATATATATATATATATATATATATATATATATATATAGTCAGCGAGGTATATGGTGATCTCCTTCAGCACGATAACTAACGTCATCTGTCTGCCAAGACATAACTACCTGGTTGCAAGCACAAGCTCTTCCTCTTACTAGAATGGTGTCCTAGACAAGGTCCTATGTGGGCTAATCTTCCTCATCTGTAAAAGTAAGATAGCATAATGCTTGTCTTCTACAATTGTTGTAAGGATTTTAAGAGTTAATATCCGGGGATGTATCAGACAGTCTAAGACACTTAATGCTATAAATTTTAACTATGATTTTTTCTGCACAAATAGTCATTTGATGAATAGGGAAAAACAAGACACAACTTTTACATGCCACATATATAGGAAAACTACATTGGCCCCAGTTGTATGAAAGAAGGTAGCTCTAATATGCATAAACATACGGTAAATGTCAAAATCAAAAGTCATACTGGAACTGGGGAAATCACTCAAAACATAAAGGTGTTTTCTTTCAAGCCAGGTGGTCTAAGATTAATCCCCAGGATCCAGACTGCAGATGAGAACCGACTTCTTCAAGTTATCTGCTGATCTGCAGCAGATATCTCCTGTGGCATGTATACATTCATAAACGTGCACATATGCAAAATAAATAAGCATAATAGAGAGGCGCAGCGGCGGCGGCGCCTGACGCACAGAGGCGCAGCGGCGGCGGCGCCAGACGCACAGAGGCACAGCAGCGGCGGCGCCAGACGCAGCTGAGCAGCGGCCAGACCCAAGCGGCTGGGACAGGCGTGCAATAAGGAGAGCAGATCGCCCTACTACAATTGAATCAAAGAGGTAGGCCTTTGGTTGGCCAGGTCACTGGCACAAGGGGAGCCTGGTCCTGTCCTGAAGATCCTTCGGAGGGGTGAGAGGGTTCTTGGCCTGCAGCAGGAACCACGAAAGAGAGTGAGGGCATTTTGTAAGCGGAGCCCTTGGCCAGCAGGGAAACCTGATCCGGTTTCTAAAGGATCCATTGGATAGGATCAATAGGAGGAGATGGGCAGGCGCCAAGGCAAGAACTCACCCAATAATCCGAAAAACAACATGAAAACATCAGAACCCAATGATCTTACAACAGAAGTATTTGAACAACCTAACACAGAAGAAGTGGAAAAAATCGACTTTATGAAGATAATAGAGTCCCTTAAACAACATGTAAAAAATGCCCTTATAGAAATGGATGAGAAGTATAACAAAAAGTTTGAAGAAATGAGTAAATACGTACATGATACCCTGGGAAACCAAGAAAAAACCATCAAACAGGTAATGGAAACAGTTCAAGAATTGAAAACTGAAATGAAGGCAAAGAAGAAAATACAAACTGAGGACCAGCTGGATATGGAAAATCTAGGCCAACGAGCAGAGTCTACAGAAACAAGCATAATCAATAGAATACAAGAGCTAGAAGAAAGACTCTCAGATGCTGAGGACACCATAGAGAAAATAAATGAACAGATCAAAGAAAACAGCAAAGCCAACAAATTCTCAACACAAAACATTCAGGAACTATGGGACACAATAAAAAAAACAAACCTAAGAATAATAGGAATAGAAGAAGGAGAAGAGTCACAGCTCAAAGGCTCAGAAAATATTTTCAACAAAATTATGGAAGAAAACTTTCCCAACTTAAAGAAAGATATTCATTTAAATATTCAAGAAGCAAACAGAACACCAAACAGACTGGATCAAAGAAAAACATCTCCTCGCCATATAATAATCAAAACACAAAATATACAGGTTAAAGAAAGAATATTAAGAGCTGCAAAAGAAAAAGGGCAAGTAACTTATAAAGGTAAACCGATCAGACTTACACCTGACTTCTCGATGGAAACTATGAAAGCCAGAAGGTCCTGGATAGAGGTTCTGCAGAAGCTAAGAGACCATGGATGCAAACCCAAACTACTATACCCAGCCAAGCTATCGTTCACTATCAACGGAGAAAACAAGACATTCCAGGATAAGAACAAATTTAAACAATACGTAGCCACAAATCCAGCCCTACAGAAAGTAATAGAAGGAAAATCGCAACCCAAGGAATCCAACACTGCCAACACTGCCTACAATAACCCAGGCATCTAATGACCCTTCACGAGCACATCTCAAAGAAGGGAGACACACAATCTCTACTACCAAAAGCAATAAGAATAACCGGAGTAAACAACCACTGGTCATTAATATCACTTAATATTAATGGGCTCAATTCACCTATAAAAAGGCACAGGCTAAAAGATTGGATACGAAAACAGGATCCAACATTCTGCTGTTTGCAAGAAACACATCTCAACCACAAAGACAGGCACCTACTCAGAGTAAAGGGTTGGGAAAAGGTGTTTCAAGCAAATGGTCCTAAGAAAAAAGCAGGTGTGGCCATACTAATTTCTAACAAAACTGACTTCAAACTAAAATCAATCAGAAGAGACCGAGACGGTCACTTTATACTCATAACAGGAACAATTCATCAGGAGGACGTCTCAATCCTGAATATATACGCCCCCAATATAAAAGCACCTACTTATGTAAAAGAAATATTACTAGAACTCAAGGCAGACATCAAACCACACACACTAGTAGTAGGAGACTTCAACACACCTCTCTCTCCAAGGGACAGGTCAATCAGACAGAAACCTAATAGAGAACTAAGAGAATTATTGGAGGTAATGAAGCAAATGGACTTAACAGACATCTATAGAACATTCCACCCAAATAGGAAAGAATATACCTTCTTCTCTGCAGCTCATGGAACCTTCTCAAAAATTGACCACATACTCGGAAACAAAGGAAACCTCCACAGATACAAAAAAATATCAGTGTCCACCTGTGTCTTATCAGATCATCACGGATTAAAGTTAGAAGGCAACAACCACGCTGCCCCCAAAAAACCGACAAACTCATGGAAACTGAACAGTCAACTACTGAACCACACCTGGGTCAAGGAAGAAATCAAGAAAGAAATTAAAGTCTTCCTTGAATTTAATGAAAATAAAGGGACAACATACTCAAACCTATGGGACACAATGAAAGCAGTGCTAAGAGGAAAGTTCATAGCACTAAGTGCCCACTTAAAGAAAACGGAGAATGCATACATTGGGGACTTAAAAACACACCTGAAAGCTCTAGAAAAAAAAGAAGCAGATGCGCCCAGGAGAAGTAGAAGACTGGAAATAATAAAACTGAGGGCTGAAATCAACAAAATAGAAACACAGAAAACAGTCCAAAGAATCAATGAAACAAAAAGCTGGTTCTTGGAGAAAATCAACAAGATCGACAAACCCCTATCCAAACTAATTAAACAACAAAGAAAGAACACGCAAATAAATAAGATCAGAAATGAAAAGGGGGACATAACCACAGACACAGAGGAAATTCAGAGAATCATTAGATCTTACTACAAAAGCCTGTATGCCACAAAACTGGAAAATACAAAAGAAATGGACATTTTTTTAAATAAGTATCATATACCAAAGCTAAACCAAGACCAGGTGAATGATCTAAATAGACCGGTTTCTCGCGAAGAATTAGAAATGGTTATCAAAAATCTCCCTTCGAAAAAAAGCCCAGGACCAGATGGTTTCAATGCAGAATTCTACCAGAACTTCCAAGAAGAATTAATACCTATACTCCTTAAGGTATTTCACAATATAGAATCAGAAGAGTCATTGCCAAATTCCTTTTATGAAGCTACAGTTACCCTGATACCAAAACCACAAAAAGACCCAACCAAGAAAGAGAATTACAGACCGATCTCACTCATGAACATCGACGCAAAAATCTTCAATAAAATACTGGCAAACCGAATCCAAGAACACATAAGAAAAATTATCCATTATGATCAAGTAGGCTTCATCCCAGAGATGCAGGGCTGGTTCAACATACGCAAATCTATCAATGTAATCCACCATATAAATAAACTGAAAAAAAAAACCATATGATCATTTCACTAGATGCGGAAAAAGCATTCGACAAAATTCAACACCCGTTTATGATAAAGGTCTTGGAGAGAATAGGGATACAAGGGTCCTACCTAAATATAATAAAAGCTATTTACAACAAGCCAACAGCTAACATTAAATTAAACGGAGAAAAACTCAATACCATCCCACTAAAATCAGGAACACGACAAGGATGTCCACTCTCGCCATACCTCTTCAATATAGTGCTTGAAATTCTAGCAATAGCAATAAGACAACATAAGGAGATCAAGGGGATTCGTATTGGAAAGGAAGAAGTTAAGCTTTCGTTATTTGCAGATGATATGATAGTGTACATAAGCGACCCCAAAAATTCTACCAAAGAACTCCTACAGCTGATAAACAGCTTTAGTAACGTGGCAGGATACAAGATCAACTCCAAAAAATCAGTTGCCTTCCTATACACCAAGGATAAGGAAGCAGAGAGGGAAATCAGAGAAGCATCACCTTTCACGATAGTCACAAATAGCATAAAATACCTTGGGGTAACCCTGACCAAGGAAGTGAAAGATCTACTTGACAAGAACTATAAGTCTTTGAAGAAAGAAATTGAAGAAGACACCAGAAAATGGAAAGACCTCCCTTGCTCTTGGATTGGGAGGACCAACACAGTAAAAATGGCAATTCTACCAAAAGCAATCTATAGATTCAATGCAATCCCCATCAAAATCCCATCAAAATTCTTCACAGATCTGGAGAGGACAATAATCAACGTTATATGGAAAAACAAAAAACCCAGGATAGCCAAAACAATCTTATACAATAAAGGTTTGTCTGGAGGCATTACCATCCCTGACTTCAAACTCTATTACAGAGCTACAGTATTGAAAACAGCTTGGTATTGGCATAAAAACAGAGAAGTCGACCAATGGAATCGAATAGAAGACCCTGACATTAACCCACAAACCTATGAACACCTGATCTTCGATAAAGGAGCTAAAAGTATACAATGGAAAAAAGAGAGCATCTTCAACAAATGGTGCTGGCAAAACTGGATGTCAATCTGTAGAAGAATGAAAATAGATCCATATCTATCACCATGCACAAAACTCAAATCCAAATGGATTAAAGACCTCAATATCAGTCCGAACACACTGAACCTGATAGAAGAGAAATTGGGAAGTACTCTACAGCACATGGGCACAGGAGACCACTTCCTATGTATAACCCCAGCAGCACAGACACTAAGGGCATCATTGAATAAATGGGACTTCCTGAGGCTGAGAAGCTTCTGTAAAGCAAAGGACACTTGTCACTAAGACAAAAAGACAACCCACTGACTGGGAGAAGATCTTCACCAACCCTGCAACTGACAAAGGTTTGATCTCCAAAATATATAAAGAACTCAAGAAACTAGACCGTAAAAGGCTAATCAACCCAATTATAAAATGGGGCACTGATCTGAACAGAGAATTCTCAACAGAAGAACTTCAAATGGCCAAAAGACACTTAAGGTCATGCTCAACTTCCTTAGTGATCAGGAAAATGCAAATCAAGACAACTTTAAGATACCACCTTACACCTGTCAGAATGGCTAAAATAAAAAACAGGAAATTCGGGATCAACCTACCCCTGGATCCAGCAATACCACTCTTGGGAATATACCCAAGAGAGGCCCTATCATACAACAAAAGTATATGCTCAACTATGTTCATGGCAGCATTGTTTGTAATAGCCAGAACCTGGAAACAACCTAGATGCCCTTCAACGGAAGAATGGATGAAGAAAGTATGGAATATATACATATTAGAGTATTACTCAGCAGTAAAAAACAAGGACTTCTTGAATTTTGCATACAAATGGATGGAAATAGAAAACACTATCCTGAGTGAGGTAAGCCAGACCCAAAAAGAGGAACATGGGATGTACTCACTCATATTTGGTCTCTAGCCATAAATAAAGGGCAATGAGCCTATAATTCATGTTCCTAGAGAAGCTAAATAAGGTGAATCCAAAGACAAACACATAGGCATCCTCAGGAATATTAACCTTCATCAGGCGATGAAAGGAGACAGAGACAGAGACCCACACGGGAGCACCGGACAGAAATCTCAAGGTCCAAATCAGGAGCAGAAGGAGACGGAGCACGAGCAAGGAACTCAGGACCACGAGGGGTGCACCCACACACTAAGACAATGGGGATGTTCTATTGGGATCTCACCAAGGCCAGCTAGCCTAGGTCTGAAAAAGCATGGGATAAATCCGGACTAGCTGAACATAGCGGACAATGAGGAATACTGAGAATTCAAGAACAATTGCAGTGGGTTTTTGATCCTAATGCACGTACTGGCTTTGTGGGAGCCTAGGCAGTTTGAATGCTCACCTTACGAGACCTGGATAGAGGTGGGCAGTCCTTGGGCTTCCCACAGGTCAGGGAACCCTGATTGCTCTTCGAGCAGATGGGGGGGGGGACTTGAACGGGGGAGGGGGAGGGAAATGGGAAGCGGTTGTGGGGACGAGGCAGAAATCCTTAATAAATAAATAAATTAAAAAAAATAAGCATAATAAAAAATTCAAAACATACTGGGGAAGCACCACCTTCTATCGATTTCCTGAGCCCGACCTTGCCTGTCCAAATAAAGGGACAACTCAGTGCGCATGCTGGCCCTATCTGTAGATGCTCTCTACAGAAGTTCACCTACAGCATGAGCCTACACTGACCTCCACCCATTCTGTTATTCCCAGTGAAGTGCCGAACCTGACATTTCCCCTACAGGATTCCGCTTGCTATTTTCCCTTTCTTCGGAACAAAACAGCTTTATTACGAGCTTTGCAGATGGTGTTAAGGTTCCTGTTGGCAAGACCAGATGGAATTTGGAGTTGGTAAACAGCAGCAGAGATGTAAGGTCCTTAAAAGTCAGCCGGATGTTGTCATCACATCATCCTGAACTCTAAACTCTGAAGGCTTGGCAGTTAGCCAATGGACAGACCTTCCTAATTCAGAATCATAAGCACAATGAAGCAAGGGAACGGGGCTAAGTTTTTAGTAGGAAAGATGAAACAGAAGATTAATTTTCACAGAAAAATATAAGATGAATGAATGAACTCCTTCAAGAAGCAGTGGGAGGGTCAAACTCACAAAGTACTGCTGCTAGAAACTGACAAGTGGTCGCCAAAAATCCATATGTAAGTCACACCAGGTCTTAGACTAAAAAGCATCTGATTCTATTTCTCCAACATTTACAATCAGATGTGTGAATCAACTTCATCTTTTTGTAATAAATTAATAAATTCCCCAGTTTCACTGAACCCATAAATCTTATAAGAGTGACACCGTCTCCAGTCCTACCTACAAAGATGTCCGCTACCTTGCCAAGAAATGAGTTTTAATTGAGTCTTTGAGAGTTTCATTGAATATGTTCTTTATCCTATCTACCTACTCTGCCAACTCTCCCTAGACCCACACCCACTTCTCTATCTACCCAACTTTTTGTCCATTTTTTTAAAAACCCTTCAAGACGAGCTTGTGCTCCCCAAATATTCCTGGGCAAGTGGTCTTACACTTGATCTTGCTTTACTTACCGGGGACTACAGTCTTAGAAAAAAATGGTCTCTCTATCTCCCAACAGCTAATTATTGCCAGAAGCTCCACAACTAAAGGTGTGCATTTATGCTAAACCGCCATGTCTATGCTGGGATTTGATCTAGGCTGGGCATGCAATTGGCATTTTAATTAAACTTCACTTTAAAATTGTGAGGCTCATTTAGTTGAGTGTGATGTTTTTGTTTTCCCTTGTTATTAATATCTGCCACCAGAAAAAAAGGACAGGGATGCTAAGGACAGAAATGACCTTCTTTTAAATTAAAGCTATCTCAGATTACACGCCTAAAAATTCTAGGAGCTTAATGATCATAATGCTGTTGAATTCTCACAAGGACCATGTGAAGCATCGAGGAATAGCTTTTGATATTTTTCTTCTATCTTGTTACCAAAGAGGCTTTGGATTACGTCAGTGAACCATAAAAATGAGCAGGGTCCTTTACTATACAAAAACTGCGAAGAGAAAATGTGTAAACGTGTTAAGTAGGGTATTAAGAGAAAGGATATTCTCCAAGTGATGAAATGAAATTGAACAACCTGGTATAGAGTACTAAAATGTAGTTGTTTTGGTGAGAGGACCATTTAAGTGAAATAATCTCTCTGATCCAGCCTACCACGAACTCTGTAACACACAAGGACCCTGATGACTAATTATTAACAAAATAAAGGCAGACCCTCATAGAGATATATACCTATTTCAGGAGGGGACTCAACAGAAGAGAGATCAAAGTAGTGTTAATGCCTGTTCAGACCAAAATCTCAAGGGTAGCTGTTAAATGGGGATCCATTCTTGATGTAAGGTCTCCCTGACCCCTTGAGTCCATACAAAACTGAAATAGTTTCCCATGAAAGAATACTAAGAAGGAGAAGTTGGCCTAGAGGTAAATTCAATATGATAAATGATGGGCAATCTTTAACCAAAAAAAATGTGGATAATCTTGTGGATTCTACCCAAGATCCCTCTTACATAACTGGGATGGGCATTTTCTATGTGACCTGCAACAGTGGAGTGCTGACTAGTGGAAATGTGGCACAGTAACTCAGTAAGGATAGTAAGAGAAGGGGTTCAGGAAAGAAACGATAAGTTGAGGAAAGAAAGTGACAAGGAAGACCTTCAGTCTCAATATTTTTAGCACTGAGACACGCTCTTAGCAGAGCATTCAGTGAAGTGTTTCCCACACAAGCGTAAGGATAGATCCCCAAAAGAGAAGTAGAAAGGCACATGCTTGATATCCCAGCACTGCGGAGATAGAGACAAGTGAAACCTTAGATCATTTGGCTGACCTTCCTAGCTTGTATGGCGAGGTTCAGGCTACAGAGAAACTATCTCAAAAGAAAAAGTAGATGGCACCTGAGGAATGATACCCAAGGTTGTTCTCTGCTGTCTTCTCCATACAAACAGAGAAGTTACACATAAGCGGTGCACCTACACACACAAGCCCACATATACCTTATTGTGGGAGAAGTGCTCACTGCAGGCATGGATTTGGCTGTCACTCCTCAACACTTTCATACGTAGCTCTAGCGATGCAATCAACGAGGTCCATTGTAAAATAAAATTGTAGGACTTTAGCCAAGGATACCTAAACTCAATCTCTTGTTTTAACCGAGACATTATTTCACTCCATACTACACTGCAGCCCAAAGCATTGCAACTCTTCTGCCAGGATGAACTTAATTCTTGGACAAGGGTCCAAGCATTAAGGGGTAACAGACCACCACCCACCAAGTTTCCACTAAAACATTATAGGCCCAGCAGACAATGGCAATGAGAGATGTTATTTGTGTGCTTCTGTGCACATTAGGAAATGTGTTCAACCCGAGCCTCCATGTCCAAATCTCTAAACAGTCAGTCCTGTCTGTACCCATTCAATAGCAAACACCCCACACAGAGAAAGATGGTGCTTACAAAACAAGGGCAGGATAAGAAAGACAGGTAAAGCCCAGGACACAAAGAGATGAGAAAGGGGATTCAGAGCACCCATCCCTGGAGGTAAAGAGAGAGTAAAATACAAGTTTGTTGGGGTCGAGACTAAGCCTCTAGTGCATACTACATTTGCCCATTGGACCCATTTAAATTCAGTGATGAATCTTTTAAGACATTTATCATGGCACCCTCTGAGCATTGAACCCCTAGTGTGGGGCGTGTCCAAGCACAGGCTCCACATAACTTCACTGGTTATATGGAGCCAGGCCTTTCTGCTGGGCCAGAGGGATACAGTAGCCACAGGATCTCAGGTAGAATGTTCACAGTGGGGCTCTGAGATGGGAAGGAAGATGTCAAGGTACAGTCAGATATCTCACACAAAGAAGAACTGGTCTTAAGGGTGCTCAGTAAGCAAAGATTTCCTTAGAGAATCCCAGGTACACACTTTTACACTGTGAAGGGATTGGCAAACATCCAGGTAACTGAGAAGAAACCACACCATTGCCAACAGATAGGATAAATAAACTTAGCACTCACGCTAAGAAAATTCTCACACGGTGAACCAGTAAATGCAAACACCATGTTGAAGAAACCTGGCTCTCGAACAGCAGCTGTAAGCTCAACTTTTTACCACCGAGACAAAATAGCTGAGGAAACAAACACATGAAGGGAGGAAGAGCATAGTCTGGCTCACAGCTTCAGAGATTTTGTTCCTCGGTCAGTGGTCCAGTTGTTCTTGAGCCGTGACAAGACAGGACAACACAATGGGAGAATGCAGAGAGCAAGGCAGAGAACTTCACAGCAGACAGGAGGAAAAGAGACAGAGAGGAAGGTCATCAACCAAAAGCATATCTCGTTGACACAGCTCCTACGAGAGCTCCCTCCTGCTTTCTCCAGGCCCTTCCCAATGCCATGCAATTATGAATGAATCAACGGATTAATCCGTTGATGCAGATATAGTACTCCTGTGTAACCACCGCTCAGTGATTGGGTTCACCTACTGGGGACCGAATCTTCAACACACTAAGCACTTTGCCGTGGGCATGCAAATATCGTGTGTCAGAAGATAGTCTCCTTTCTGCGAGCATCTTAATAAAACTCTGACCCCAGGGGCATAAGCTCAATCAAGGGGAGTTATGGAAGTGGAAGCTGTTCTCCCAGCACACAATCCCATGTAGCTCTGGACGCAATGCAGTCTGTGTTGGGTTTAAAGGAAACTGGGGGGGGGGGGGGGGGGGGGACAGGGAATCCCTGAAACGGGGTGTGTAATGAAGTGAATGAAAAGAGCAGGGATGATTTTAAGGACCAAAATGAAACCATTTTAACTCCCAACATGACTGAAAACTTCAAATGTTCACTAAGGAAATATGCTTCATCCCAGGAAGGAAAGGAGAGCTCAACAAATCTCAATATTGGAAAACAAAGTCATTGCAAGCCTATGTCTGACAGGTGGGAACTGACCAATCAAAATGCTTCTCTCAGACTCACCTCAGTGACTTCTCCATGAAAATGTGGCCTTGTTTTTACTTCTGAGAGTTTTAAAGTCATTTCCCTGCAGCTAACTTATATTTCCTGTTTAGACTCTAGATACACCCATCCTGTGACTTCCCAGACAAAAATAGATGACCTGTATCTCCCAAAATAAAAATGCTTAGGCAATTTGCAAATGAGTTCCTGTTACCAGTATTTGCACCAACTTTAAAAGTTTCCTAATTATTTGGTTAAATTAATTCTAAAGCAGGCTGTGCCCTCTCCACAATATGATTTAATTGGATATTCTCCTATTAGGCTCAGTGAGAAATGTACATTACCAGTAAACTGACGTTCAGGTAGATTGGTTCCTGGGTGAGTATCTGTCTAAATGACATGAAGGTTATATGCCTTGGCAGGAGCACACTATAATGACTGCTTGACCGATCTGTTCAGTGAAATAAAACACAAATCAGCTTAATATTCTGAACATGTCGGTTGTCGTGATAAATTGGGTAGATAAAGAATAGTTCCTATCATGTAAATGAAGTGGGAGGTCATGCTCTTAATGTTGGGTGTGGGGAAAGCACAAACTTTGGAGTCTGCTCTGCATCCATGGCCCTTCTCAAAACAGTTTTTGTGCTGGAGTGGCAAGCAGAAAGCCAGCCTTTGGAATGTGCCTCGCCTGAACCAGTAAATCACAGGCTACTGAACAAATCCTGCCCAGACAGTGTTTCTTAAATGGGACCCCATTGCACACACTTATTCCACATTGCCTCAGGCTGCTTTGGGGATTTGATGCCAAGAGTTGAGTAGTTGTGCAGAAACTCTTGTCTGAAACAGAGACGCTCTGACCTTCGGCAGAGGAAACTAACTTCCCCAACTGCGGCCCAGCTCTCTGAGTTCTCTAGCCTCTACCACACAGAGATAGCTCCTTCTGAAATTCTCATTTCAACCATCAGCTTCATTATGTAAGTAAATAACTGTTAGCCATCATATATGGAGCTTCGCTTTCCAGGAGTGGGGTGGCAGTCAATATACTGTAATCTCATCAGAGCTGCCCATGGGACATTTGCTATTGTAATTCTGCTAAGCACCTGCGGGCTGAACCTCCATTCCCAAATCAAAAGCTTACACTAGATTTCACAAAAGCTTCCTTTTCACTTTGATACATGAAAAACTTGTCTATTATGAAGGAGATTGTTTTCATTTTTAAAAGTGAGCCTTCCTATTGTTTTTCTAATACAAAAAAATGATATAAAAAAACAAAAACAAAAACAGACTCAACAGGTTGCTTCTAAATATTTGTGCAAACATACCCATGTATGCATACACGTATGCATATATGAATGTATGTAGAAACAACAAAGAAAAGATACTGTCATTTTAAGAGCTGGGTGCATGAAAGGGGCTAGAGAGAGGAAAGAGAAAGGGGAAAAGGGATGTAATTTATTTTGACTAAAAATGCATTAAATTTTAAAAGATACAAACAGACATTTTAATACCTCGAAAGTCATAGAAATGTCTTCATATGCCTGCCTCTTTTTTCTTAATAATTTATCACTACTATATATAATGAGTTTTGAGAATTTCTGACAGAGTATCTTTATCAACTTCACTTCCCACTACCCCCCAACGCCTCTCAAATGCACCACCTCCCCCATGGCACACACTTTGTATCTTCTGTTTCTGTTTTTCATGCCTGGTTTTAAGAAGAGACTATCTTGCACTAGTTGTCCTGGTCTTCTGGCCCTGACAATCTTTTCACCCCCTCTTCTGCAATGTTTCCTGAGCTTTAGGAGTTATAAGTGTACAAGTTGGGGCTGGGCACTCCACAATCAGCATTCTCTACATTTTGACCAGTTCTGATGTTAAGCTCTTAGGACTCCTTTGGGGGGCCTGCTCCCACCTCCAGGATAAATCAGGCAGAGGCTTTTCTAAGTTATAAACATCTGGTCTTAGCTTGACTTGTTTCTTGCCCATTTAACTTATATTGTCCTGGGTTTTTTTTGTGTGTGTTTTGTTTTTATTTGTTTGTTTTGTTTTGTTTTTGTCTCTGGGCTTTTCCCGTTCTCTTACTTCTGCAAATCTTACTCTTACTCCATGGATTGCCATGCAGCTGGGTGGCTGGCCGCTAATGTTCTCCTCCTCCTCTGGCTACTTCTCCTTCAACCCAGTTTTTTCCTTCTATATATTCTCTCTCCTGCCTTGCTATTGGCCAGTCAGAGCTTTATTAGACTATCAGGTGTTCTAGGCAGGCAAAGTGTCACAGCTTCACAGAATTAAACAAATACAGCATAAACAAAAGTAACACACCTTAACGTAATAGTCCCGACCTAGGATGGTGATTGCTAGGAGCTAGGGTAGGAGACCATGAAAAATTATGTAACGAGGACAGAGTTGCAGTTTGGGAAAAGGAGGATGTATTTATTGGCATAGTAAAGCAAGTGGACTTTCCACCCTGAGCCATAGTTCTTAGGTTATGAAGATGGTAAATTGTGTGAGTATGTTTCTATGATTGAAAAAAAATTCAACAAATATGGTCAGGGTTCCTTCTGCTGTAAACGCCTTTGAAAATACCACGTCTATTATTATCTTGTTGAAAACTAGCAGTTGGATTAACACATACCCTTCAATTATACACACATTCTACTTCAGAAAGATTGAAATGTGAAGAATTCATTTCTCTTAGACTAAGCAATATTGAAAGCGTAGGGTTTTCGGGCAAGTCACTCACAGCTCCCAACATGTTAGGAAACCTTGGCTGCCGGTTTGCTCCTGAGTCTATTACCCCGTAATTGTTGTAACAGAGTCAGTAAAAGACATTTTTCTTTGAATGCATTTTCCAAGTTCCAACCTTCACCAGACTGATTTAGAAAATTAACTTGTCTCTCCAGAGCCACTTCTGAATGAAAATTAATGTTCCAAGTCTCTTTGACCCACACCCAATCACTCACACACAGGGACAGGAGGTGTATGCTACAGAAATATTTACACTCGGAATTTAAAACAGCATCACACTTTCCAACATGAGAGGGAAAAAAGAATAATTGGATGCTTATCCCACAACAATATTATGGCTGATTTAAAATCACTGAACCTCATTAGTTTTACCCTTGTCCTAAAACAGCAGAAGGTGCCAATGTGACACAGGAAACCCTTGAGAGGAAAGTGGTAAGCCATTCATATTATGACAAGGGAAGGTTTACAGGGAGGGTAGAAAGGGTGTAAATTTGGCAAGTTAAAGATTAAAGCAGCATATATGAAGTCCAGTTCACCAGTCCTCACCTCTTCTGAAAACTAATGTGTTGACATTGTTTACTACCACAATGCACAAGCAATGAGTTAGCAGGACATGCCACGTTTCCATCATACCCAAAGTAACAAAACACTAATCAAAAAATATGACCGCAGCGTCCGGGGTTCACACTGTTCTGCACAAGGACGGTATAATGGGAAATTAAGAATCCACACACTGTAGCTTGGTGGTTGAGAAAGACTAGTTCATTTTTGTGAATCTCCATTGGTTCAAGTTTCAACCCTGCTACTTATTAGCTTCCAAAGCTTTAATGAGATTCTTAATCCCATTGTCTCTTCATCTGTAAAATGGAAATTAAAATAGCGCTTAATTAATAGTGTTGATTGGCAGAAATGAGTAAACAACCCAGCAGAGATACCAAGTACACAGTCATGCACACAGAACTTTTCAAAAAGTAATAAGCTTTCTTTCAATATCAGAAGTTTGAAAGACACTGAAAGTTTATTGACCTAACCTTTTTACTCTAATTCTAGTAGTGCTTGCTTGTATAAGCATGATCAGTACACTCTCAAGTTAATAGCTGATTGACCAATTGGCAACCATGGTTCTTAAACCACACATAGAGCTTGCTCAATGTAGATCACAGTCAGCATCCCTGAAATTCCTGGCTCAACAGGCCTGAGACATTGCTGATAATTTTCAGTTCTACCAGGTCTCCAAGTGATACTGATGCTTCTAGTCAGAATATCACATCTGGTGAGCTAATCATAATGTTCCACCCGAGCCATGACCATCAAGTTCCTTCCCAGAGCTTCACTCCAATGCTCTCCTTTATTCTGAAGCGCAGCGCTGCATGCTTCAGTCTCAAACCTGACTGTCTCTCTGTTCTGGTGAAGGATACTACGGTGTTCTGCATCTTAGTGGAAATTGCTAACAAAGGGCCCTTGAACTAGCATTTCAATTTGTCTTTAACAAATAAAGACTGCCTAAAGACTGAGTCAGTCCCACTGGTCAGCCTTACAGACCAGGTTATGGTGATACACACCTTTAATCCCAGTAGCCACACTAGTTGCCATAGAAACCAGGTGGTGCATGCCTTTAATCCCATCCCTAGAGAGAAATATAAGGCAGGGGGAGACAGCTCTCAGAAACGGTCTCAATCTAAGATTCCTAGAGACAGGATCACCATTTAGGTCTGAGGTCGAGGTAAGAGCCAGTGGTTGGCTGTTTTGTTTTTCAGATCTGCAGGTCGAACCCCAATTTCTGACCCTGAGCTTTTACTAATCATGCTGCAGGTCCTTTCTATTTCCCCTTGTCTGAGCTCTGAGCCCAGAGAAGCTAGACCCTGTACTCCATCAGATCATGTCTCACTGATCCTATGCTCATGCAGCTCCCACAGAGATAAGGAGCACCAGATACCTGGGAAAGGACTAAGGGAACCAATCCCTGGTGTTCCTTACTTCTATCTATGTCTCCAGTACCTTACTCTGTATATAGATCTTCTACCATCTGAAGGCTTCCAAGAAGCCATCTGGTAGATTAAAAGAACCTGCCTTTCTAGTATTCCTATCCAAGTTACTCCTTGTATTTTTATTAACAAGAAGGCCATGTGGTATGTTTCACATGCCACACTGATGTGCTAACTGGAAGTGTTGTTTATAAACTTTGATCCATTTGCATTTTACTTCATCAAGCAGAAGCTGGCTTCTCTCACAGCAGTCACTAATTTTCTATTTGAAAGTTTGGAATGTTTTCCATAATGAGCCGAATCAAAAATCTCTTTGAAGAATATGTATTTAGACATTTTTAGAATTCAGATTGTTTACTCTTAAAACACCAATTAAGTTTCCTTTGTTCTTGGTTTCATATTTCTGGAAAATAGTTTGACCAAGCTTGAATGCTAATTTTTCCTTACTTTCAAGAATTACAGGCAATTTCATATTTTGTTCAGTGAAAGGGTGACCCTTCTTCAACACAATCAGAAACTGACAATGATTCAAAAGCAAAATTTTGTTCTTAATACTGTCAGATTGGAACCATCAATATGAAAAACCTAAAAAGGTTGAGGTAATGTCCCTAAAAACCATTTATCCATCAGTGTGAGTATTTATTCCACAATACTATTTTGCTTAAGGTTTTGTAGGGTTTCTATTTGGGGGAGAGGGATCATTTTTTACAGTACCTATTTTTTTCTTTTCTTTTTTTAATTAACTTATCTTTTTAAAAAAAACTATCTTTTCTCATTTTACAGCAATCCCACCCACTCCCTCTGCTACTCCCGCTCCCTCCACCTTCTCCCCCCTCATCCCATCCCCTCCTCCGAAAGAGTAAGCTTTCTTCCCATGGGGAGTCAACAAAGTCTAGCCCATTACTTTGAGGCAGGACCAAGGCCCTCCCCACTATATCTAGGCTGAGTGAATTCTCACTTCAAAGAGAATGGATTCCAAAAAGTGAGCTGTACAGATTTTTTTTAACCCATGTTTGTTTTACCCTCCACTGAAGTTCAAGCTAATGACACCAACTTTGAACATTTTCGTTGTCTTTTTTCATATCGTAGAACACTCATACATCCTCTCTCCCGCTTTTTTCTTGCCTTGATTTATTAGAAGCATTGTTTGGTCATAGATTCATATGTAGGTTTTCTGGTTTTTCTATAATTTAGTGATTATAGAAAAAGTTTGTTTGTGTTTGGCCCAGAATTCAGCTGTCAGATCAGAAATGATGATGCTTCCTTGCTTGTCTTACGTCATCTGGTCTAATCCACTTTTTTTCTGTTTTTTTTATTATTATTATTTCTAATCCACTTTTTACCACCAGATAATATACAGGTGTCTAGAGACTGACTCTGTCAGAAGAAACATCTCTTTCCCAGAAATCCCCAGGGGAAAATTCGGCTAGACTGAGGGTGTTTGTGGGCTACCAATAAATCACCTAGTGATCCACTTTGTGCTTCAAAGAAAAGCTTCCCTTCTCCCCTCTTAAAAGATTGACAGAGACACATGTGTAAAGCCCAGAAAGACTGGATATTGTCGTGAGAGCTAACTCATCTGAGCTGTCAACAAGTGTCCAGTATGAAAACATCAAGTGAAAGGGAGCACGTATGTCCTCTTCAAATGACAGTAGGTATTTGCTACTAGTGGGGGCTCTACCTTCTGAGCTAGAAGTTCTTCCTACTCAGAGTGCCTGAAAAATGGATGAGCTTGGACTTTTCTGGTGAACTGTCTGCTGTGTTTCTTTTCTGCAGCTTTTAGATCAGATCTCTGGCATCTTATAATAGATAGGAAAGCAATTGTTAGCTTTATATTCCTCCAACCAATATGGCATGAGATCACTGATAAACAGAAGAAGAATAATGAGTAGAATTCACAAACATTACGTCATTGATGTAAGAGAAATTGGCAGATAGCTGTTG
Source organism: Microtus oregoni (assembly GCF_018167655.1). Taxonomy (NCBI): domain Eukaryota; kingdom Metazoa; phylum Chordata; class Mammalia; order Rodentia; family Cricetidae; genus Microtus; species Microtus oregoni. The sequence continues at coordinate 5,550,813 of NW_024543833.1, forward strand.
TGTATATTTATGAGTGGAATCTGGGTAAACAAGTACGTTGATGACAACCAAGGTATTTGGGGGCAACATTGAAGATCTAGTAACTGAAGCATGGCGTGAGCAGGGAGTATATTGTTTGTATACTCTTTAAGTAGCCATTACACATACCAGGATCAGGAGCAAAAAAAAAAAAACAACCTGTATAGCAATTCACATGCTGACATCATCTGTGAACTCAAGAGTTCTCTCTTCATTAAGACCTTCCAAAGTGATGCTGAGTGGATCCACCAGGGTGTGCAGGACCATCAGCAGGACCTTATCATTGTTGGTCAGGTCCCAGACACCAAGCCGGACTTGGCGATACGGAAGCAGCAGATGGAGAAAAACTGTGTCCAGGGTATGACCATTGTCTGCCTGGGCTGTGGGCAGAACTTGGCCCCTGGCTGTCTGCTTCCCATATCCCTGAGGAGGTAGCTCTGCACAAGCGCATTCTTAACAAAATAGGACAGAAACACTCATGACAATTACAATCTACATTCCTTTAACTGTTCAAAGTCACCTGAGCTGATATTTGGGACTACCTCCCTCTACTGCTGATTTTTTTTTATTTTTTCCACCCTCAGCAAATGTTTTAACAGATCTTGGTTGTTACCTGCAGAGGTGACTCATACCTTCTTTCCTCAAGGTTCCAGGACATTTATCATCCTGCCTTGGTTGGATTGTTATAGTTTCCCATTGACCTTAATCAGAGGACAGGTTACCACCAAGAAATGCCTTTAAGGATCTCCTGCACTACAGATATACTGCTCCTTACCTTCGTTGTGAACAAGCAATCCAATTTCCCCTAGGATTCTAAATCAATCACCCCTCCTATCGCTGACTCCCTTCTTAGCCAGTTGACTCAAGGGCATTAGAAGCCAAAGTGGCCAGAAAGAAGGCTTAGTTCCCAGTTCAATGAATGCTTACTACAGCTCCTAACAAAAGACTGTTTTGAAATGAAAACTTCTAGGCCAGCTTAGAGTCGTGTTGCTGGAATAGAAAGCAAAAACTCTCCTAATCATTCACTAGGTGTTATGATAAACACTCCCATCTCTACCTCTTGATTCCAGGATTCATGAATCCTGGCAGTAGAATAAACAGTACCATATATTGAACACTGTTTCAAAGTATAAAAAAACAGCCTTCCAGAGTTATTCTCCCTGGCCCTTCAAACTATTGCTACCAAAACATTGCTCCTGTAACTGTGTTATTAATAATTCTACCATTCTATCATGCCAGACACCTCAGGATAGTGGGGAACACGATCAGACCAATGGATCCCATGACTGTGAGACACTACTGCACTTCTATGGCTGTGAACTGTGTTCCTTAGTGAGAACCAATGCTGTGGGGTGGAATACTATGATTGTGGATAAGGCATTTTGGGCACCCATGGATGGTAGTTAATACAGAAGTACTCTGTGCAGGAAAAACAAAATCTATAACCCAAATAAGTATCTATTTCAACAAGGACAATGCACATTGTCCTTTTCCAAGATGGAAACAATTCAGTGTCGTTCACGCACTACCAGGTCAGTACCTGATCACCCTGGGATGGTGCATATCAGAGACTCAGTATTGGTTTCTATGGCTGACAGAAACGGCACTCAGAAGAAGCCTTGATGGGCAGAAATATGTATTGTTGAGTCCATAAGCCAATATGCAGCCACCTAATTACCTCACCATTCAGGCAAAATGTACAACTGCATTGCTGTCCAAAGACCCACCCACCATGAAGATGGTCCCTCCCCAGAGTCCTTCACTGTTGTTCTAGAAAGTTGTTCATTTCTGCATGGTACCGACAGAGTGTCCAAAACATCTGTTGACCTGTCCTTTAACCTTCTTTCCTTCAGTCAAGTGATCACGGGGCACTCCCCCATGAAGACATATGTTTGTTCACAGGGACAGTAGAAACTGTCAAAGGAGTTGAAATGATGGACATCTGGGAAACCCCTCCATGTGCCTTCAGGACCTACTTAGGTCCATCACACGTACCCCACTTCCTATAATGGCAGATTGTGGTCACTGTCCCCTCAGAGGCATATGGACTAAAACATGACTCTTCTCTTCAGTAATAGCCCAAATGACTCCAACACAAGATGAGACCATTGTAAACATGCCTATAAACCATTGTCAAAAATCTGCATCAGTAAGTTGAATAATATAAACAAATATTTGTAAAGGAGGCATATATATATGTATATATATACATGTATGTATACATGTATAGACACACAAAATTCTGAGGGATTGTCATATTCTATGCCTCTGGCTTACATGATTCATTTTTTATATTTCATACCAGTCAAGTCAACAGATGTTGTCTTAAGAGGCTATGTCAATAAATAGAGATACCAAAATACTTTTTAAAGTTATAATGACCAACAGACTAAAAAAAAATTCATACATTTAAACCTATGGAATTTGACTTGAAAGGTGTGAAATAGTCAGAATAAATATTTTGCTTTACAAATTATAACATTCTGTACTGTTCAGGTTTCTTATTGTGAGTGCATATTTAATATTGTAATAAGTATAAATGAGTGAATAGCTTCCTTAATAAATAAAACAATTAACTAAAGCATTGCCATGCAGTGGAACATTGTACAGATATTAAAGGGGGAAGTAAAATGCTAAGTAGTGTCTTGGAACAAAAGCATGGGAAATGAGGAGGTACTGATATAAACATAGCGTGTCTTAGAATCACACCATCTAGAGAGATTTGGGGAAATAAAGCATTTCTGAATTGTATTGATTATGATTGTGTAATTGTTAAACTTTATACAATGTTTGTATATTATCTTTGAAATTTAAAAGGTTTTTTAAGATAAATTTTCACTCATAGATATGTGCTATTTTTAAGAGCATGAAAATAGAAAGTAGTGGGCTTAAATCGCATTACAAACATATAGAGCATCAAGGGGAATGGACTGAGGCTCAGAAATGTCAATGCCTTCTTCTGCATTGCACTGATGAAAAGTAAACCAACTCTCTAACCAAAGGCATCCTGGGAAGAAGCAACACAAGACTGTAAAAGTCCCAGTTCTAGCAAATAACACATAGGCCATTCGTGTACCAAATACTTTTTACTGTAATGAAAAACAGGGGCAAGGATATTGCTCTTCCATCCATTTAGAATAACTGTGTGTAAGTAAACTGAGTGAGGTTCAGGAAGACACAGGCTCCTTAATGTAGTGTTGCTGTTAGCAGAAAAACCAGCTGCAACCCAGTGGTTGACACTTGTTCAATTTATACAGCACAAAATCAAATTTCTTTCAAACACAGAACTTCATTCTGCCCTTCTAACTTTATACTTTACTCAAAAAAAGTAATAAGGGATTTGTAAGGATAGTTTCCTATTCACAGCACTGTGTACTGGAAGATTCTTTTCTAGATCATAAGGCAAGAGGCAGAGAATGCTTATTAAGCCTTGATTTGTTGGCACACTATCTCATTATAGACATCCTGTATCGCTAAGCATTTAATGCCAGCAATTTGTCATCTAGAAAAGTTTGATGAAATAATAAAGAAGACTATGCTGTGCATCAAACTCAGAAACTACCAGGTTACTTTGCAGCCAGTCTTCAAAGACCGGCTGACCTCCCAAGGTCCCGAAGAAAACGCAAATGATTCCCCCTGCTTTGCAAAGTCACTTAGTGGCTGTGTCTATCAATCAGTCCTTCGTCTGAAAGCAAGAAAACAACTATATTTATCATTTTCCTCCCTCTTAAAATGGAGAGACAAGACACCTTGGCAACGTGCTGATGGCCATTTTCTCAGGCCAAGCAGTACGGAGAACAACTGGGCATTGGGAGAACCCAGAGCTGTCATTCTAATAAGAGAGGCTGCTTTCATCATGGCTTTTTACATATGATGCTTTCACCTTCAATATATGCATTGGATTGTGTCCTTTTTGTAATTAACAAGCTACGTTAGAGAAGATTTGGGCACATAGCAAACTGAGCAGAAAGTACAGTGTTCTCAAGCAGTCCTGCCATTTTCTTGTACACATGGAGCCTCCGACACCACTGAGTAGTCCTCCTATTTTTAATGCAATAAGTGAACTGTCCTTGAAACATATTTATTCCATAAAAACCCCAGTTTTCTTTGGGGTTCATTCTTCATTGTACATTATGCACATTTTGACAAACACATGATACATATGCCGCTGTGGCAACAGACCTAGCAGTTCTTCCCTCAACTAAACACCGCCTGAGCTCTGCCTCCTCCTCCCTCTCTCTCTCTCCATACCCTGTAAACCACTGAAGGTGATTTTTATACTGTAAATCCTTAGAAAGAACTTCTTAGTGTCTTCTAAGGCCCACAGACACCATATATTTGAAACAAAAAAAAAATGGCTGATAAAACACTATTAATGAAAGAAATTTTAACAAAATTCTGGGATGTTCTAGGACATCGGGATGCAGGCGTGTCAGTGATATGCACAGGTCAGAAGGGGCACAGAAAGTAAGCAGGAAAAAGCAGAGTTCTTTCGTTTGCCACCATGTGGGCCGAGTGGCATTTTTCCTTAAATTGCCTCTTATGTGAAAGTCCATGACTCATATCCCTTTGAGCTTTTCAAAGAAGGTTCTGTCCTTGTCTGCCACCCCCCAGGTCTGCAGCAAGGATGAGGCAAGATCATACACAGGATGGAATCCTTTTACTCGTCTTTGGAACCACAAGCATTTAGGCATCTCAACTCAAAGCAGAAGCATTGTTCAAGAGCAATGGAATGCAGTCCACCCACTGGTTTTCTAAGAGCTGTATTATCAAAAGAAAACTAGATTGAACTAAATCTTTTATTTAAACCAATATATCAAACTGTTATTATTCTAACGCGTTACTGGTGTATTAAACTATTAATGAGCTCCTGTATGTATTTTTGTCATACTAAATCTTTGAAGCTCAGTATGGAGTTTAAATTACAACACATTTCAAATCAGGCTATCTGCTTTTCAAAGATTCAACAACCATATGTAGCTAGTGGCCAAAAACATTGGAAATCTCAACTTTGAAATTCCTCCAGCAGAGAGGTGTCTCAGACATTAAAGTGCAGAAGTCTGTGAAGTTCTATACAAGACTATAATACATAAAATGCAATGGCAGAGTCATTTTAATCATAGAAGAGCCTGGGAACCCTTCCCATCCAGTCTTCCAACCCTTACCAGTCCCCTGATTCCCACAACTCCCATTAAGACATGTTAGCCAAACCTCTGGCCTCAAGGAACAAAAATTAAAAGGCATTTCCCTCCCAAACACATGTATACAGACAGATCATTTGTTGATAGATAGCTGGAAGGATTGGTGTAGGGGTATGATGTGGTTAGATAGATGTTGGGATAGATGGGATGAATAGATGATAGATAGATAGATAGATAGATAGATAGATAGATAGATAGATAGATGGTTGGATGGATAGACAGACAGACAGATAGTCACATGACTTATTCTTGGAAGATATAAACAAGTATCTGTTCACCCAGGTTTAGGCATTGATCCCATACCAAAGAAATGATTCCACTAAAGTCTAGCTTAGTGAGCCAGTGAGTTATGTAGGTTACTTGCAAGAGTATAGATGAACATTTACTTATAGCACCATGGGTGTCTCAAAAGCAGGCACATTACTATAAATTCCAAGCCAACAGAAATAATGGCTCACAAAAGCAGCATCCCTGGAGCTCCCATCATGACTTTTGTAAGGCTCCTTTCCCCAGCAGCTATTGCTGCCGATATGAGCTTGGGAAAAAGCAGCATGACTTGTAAGTTTCAGGAACTTCTTAGACTTGTGAGTTATCTTTAGTCCTAAGCCTGGTTAACTGTCATTCACTTTCTGGGACTTTTCATGTGTATGTGTGGGGATGGGTGTATGCATGTGTATATGTTTGTGTGTGCAGATGTAAATGGGGAGAGTACATAGACATGGACGTATGTGTTAGACTAACTGACCAGTAAATTCCAGAGGCTTCCCCACCTGTGCCACTCCCCCTCGGTAGTAGAACTAGTTTTCACTCTACCATGCCTAGCTTTAGATGTGAGCATCTGTATTCTAAACTTGGGTTTTGGGGGGAAGGGGTTGTTTTTGTTTTGATTTGGTTTTTATTTTTACAGCAAGTACTTTACCAAATGAGCTAGCCCACAGGCGCCCTTTACTGAGTGAGTCTTAGCGAGTCACCTTCCAGGCAGGAACATTTCAGTTTGGTGAAATAGCTACACATTGAGAGTGATTTGCCTTTCAGGAACAGCAAGCAGGTAAGAGAGACTGATTTTCCTCAGCAAACCCTAGCTACAACCAAATCACTGTCAGCTCCAGAAAAAAGAATGACAATTGTCACATAATTTCTCATTGTCAAGAGGAAAAGGGGCAGAGAAGAGATTAGACTGAAGGTGACATATTGGTGCCTTTCTTAAACTACTTAGTCAAAAATGGAGCATCGTTTACCAAGGTCTTCCTGTGACAGGTGCGGAGGCATTGTGCATAGCACATGTTTTCTTCTTCTCCTCATGCTATTTTTCACAAGGGCAAGTGAGAGAGACTTATGGGCCCAGATTTGACATGTGTCCCTGAACACACAGGAAGGGTCCTCTGCAGAACGCTTTCTTGCTGTGGTAAAGTGCAATGACCAGACGCAACCTAAAGAAGAATCTGTTTATTTGTCCTCCTAGTTCCAGAGGGATAAGGGTCCATCGTGCCTGAGAGGCATGGAAGCAGGCAGGGATGGTGGCTAGAATGGCGGGCACAAACCAAGAGAACGAGATAGAAATGGTGTGAGTTTTAAACTCTCAAAGTCCTAATCCAGTGCCATACTTTCTCCAATGAGGCCTCACCACATAACAATAGCATTAACTACGAATCAGGTATTTAAATACATCAGTCTACAGGGTGCGTTCTCCTGCACACTACCACCATGGCCTTGCCCATTTCAAGTCCCTTACACATTTCAGGGTGATGCCAAAAAATAGGATTCTCCTTCACATCAAGTCTCCTATGTGCTCTCATTTCTTCCTCTCACTCTTGCTCATGGCACATAAACAGTAAAAAGAGAAGCCAGCATGATCCCTGAATCCAAACGACAAGTTAACTTAGCTTATGGGATACGTTTGTAGAATAGTTCCACATGGTACTACATGCCTATAAATCTAGCAATTGGGAAGCCAAAGAGACAGGATCTTGCAACTTCAAAATCAGCTTAGGGAGGCATTATCTCAAAATCCAAATTAGTAATAATAACTATAAGATGTCATGCTGGAAGCATGAAAAATTGTTCATCTGTGAGGGGAAGATGACTCAGAATGTAAGAGCACTTGTTGTGCTACCATGAGGATCTGAGTTCAAATCCCCAACAGCCACATACAAACCAGGCATGGCTGTGCAGGCCTGTAACCTCAGAGAAAAGACACGAGCTGGCTGGCCAGTCAGTCAAGACAACACGGCGTTGTGAGCCTCGGGTTCCGGGAGAGACACTGTCGCAAAGGAACAATAAGGCGAACATGATAGAGGAAGATAGTGATCATCCATCATCCTTCGCTGGTCTGCACGCATATCCACAGGTAGACATGCATACAAACAGGAAGAACGGAGCACCCATCTTTCAATCATATATGCCAGGCACTGATGCAGGAAGGGAGGAAGAGATGAACCATAACCTGATAGGACTTTACTGTCCTTGCGTATTTTCTTCCCTTAGGGATTCATTGAGAAGCAGAAAGAAACACAGACAAGCTGGGACAAGGAGATTTCAAAACTCCTGGTTTTATTTGCACTGCAATAAGTGAACAATCTCAGCACTGAATTCACAATATTCAACAGTAGTTAGGCATTTGATAAGGATTTTGTAGTTAACTGTTGCAGGAACACTGAGAATTCATGCAGAAAAGGAAAGCACAAGGGAACTACGCAATTTAACCATTTCTGATCACCTAGCAAGTCATTGAAGGATTCAACCTCGACCCTGACTGACACTGTATGTTTTCCCTTTAACTATAGTTCATATCTATATAATGGCCTAAGAAGACACTCTTCCAAATGAATGTAGACATTTCACATGCTTACAAAACACAACGTTGAATCCTGAAGAAAATTAAATAGTGAACTCAGGATAGAAACAATTGTTGTATTCCCTAAGTCTGATCACTCGTTCTTTTGGGGGGCACTTCATTTTAACCAAGAGGACAATTAGCCAAAAGGATGTTGCAGTCTTACATGTACATGTAGCAAAGTCTATCACATTCAATTTCATAAAAGCATACCACTGAACATAAAGACACAGATTCATTCCAATTCAATAATAGTAGTTGATTTCAATACACCACTTTTTCCAATAAACTAGACATCCGGATGTAAAATAAATGGGCACATCCACAGTTAATGACACTGTATATCATATGGACCTAGCAGCTGTCTCTAGAATATTCCACCCAAACATCTACAGCTATATATTCTACTCAGAAGCCCACAGAGGCTTCTCTAACACACACCATGTATTGGGGCACAAACCAAATCTTTTATATATTTTTTTATTCTTCTCTCATATGATACATCTTGACCACAGCCTCCACACCCTCCCCTCCACACACCTTCCACACCCTCCCCTTCTTTGTGTTTCTTAAATTCCCCCCAAGTTACAGATATCCCTGTTACTCTCTCCGTCGTCAAAACAGAGGAGGCTAGAGTCTCTGGAAATGGGTGTGGGCTCTTCAAAAGCTGCCACCAATGGCCACTTAGTAATCCCAGATCGCCTTAAAACCTGGTAGAGCCTGCTAAGGGAACAGAAAGACAGCAAAAGTTCAGTTAAAAAGTAAAGTAAGAAACTATGAAATTTTAAGCACCAAATCTTCATGAGGCTTATACATACACTAACCTTTTATTTGATTAATTTTTTATTGAAAATAGATTATTTTATACAACATATTCTGATTATGGTCCTCCCTCCCCCAACTCTTCCTAGACCCTCCCCAACTTTCTGCCCACACAAACCCACATTTTATCAGAAAATAAACAGGGATCTAAAAGAAAGAGAGAGAGTGAATAAAAAGTAAAATAAAATAGGAACAAGAATCCAAATTTAACAAACAGAAAAACAAATAATCAAAAAAATGTCACAAGAAATACATATAGACACACACACACTGGCAGACACATAAATTTCCTAAACATCTAACATTGGAAGCCTTAATATATAAACAAAATACCAGTTAGGTTTTAAAAAAGTGGGGGCAGGGTGCCCTGACAAAGCATTATAAGGAAAAATTCTTCCAAAGTTATTATTGTTTGCTTTGTGTTGACCATTTCCTGTTGGACATGGTGCCTGGTCTTAAGAGTGGCCACTATGCCTAGTAAGACTGTCAGAGAAAACCAGTTTTTTGTTTGTGAATGGTTATCAATTGGAAATAACTTCCTAGTTAGGATGGGGACTATTCCACTCTCAGCACAGATGCAATCAGGCCCAGGCCTGTGCAGGCGGCCATAGTCTCTGTGTTCCTATATGGATTGCTTGTGCTGTGTTTAGAAGGCTTCGCTCCTCTGGTGTTTTCGATACTGTCTGGCTCTTCTTCCACAGACTTTCCTAAACTGTGAGGGGAGGAAATTGATGAAAACATCCCGGTTAGGACCCAGGGTTCCAGGATATTTCTATTGTGACAGGGAATCCAACACCTTTACAGTCATCAGCGCTACCGTGCATATACAACACACATACACAATTAAACATAAAATATAAAATAATCAAAAAATCTCAATATGAGATAGGCACAAGAGAATATGTTTTTTTAACTCGGAGGCCCAAGAATCTGTGAGCCCCAGAGGAACTATTGCATAGATGGAAAGAGTAATTTTGACAGACACATTAGTGGCTTAGACATCAAAGGGGCCTATACATACAGAGAAGCACCTCGAGAAGACAGTGGCACACTTGGGGGTCAAGAAGCAATTCCTCTCATTCCCAACAGAGGGGCCAAATGCTCAGGAGCTGTAGTAGCCTCATCGCTCAAACCCAAAGTTTGCCGAGACCGCCACCTTTAAATATATACAATTAACTGCCATTTCTTCTCACCTTGCACACAAAGAAATCTATGCCCTAATTTGTGTGTTTTCTACCTGGCTTGACTTGCTTGTCTAACCTGGTCTTTCCCAGTCTTCAATTTATATAGGTCTTATAGTCTTTGTTGTTTTCAACTTATCTAAAGAAAATCCAGTTCTGCTTTGTTCTTTGGTTTCTTTAGGCATTCCCTCCTTCCTTCCCAGGCTCTGGGGAGCCTTTGGAACAGGAGTAGCCACTGTTTTCCTATGGTGATCCCAGTGTTTCTAACACAATACAGAACTGTGGCCCAGAGGTAATTAGACTTTCTAGGCTGATGGAAATAGATCGCAGAGAGATGGAAGGCTCCTGTGTTATGCTCCTTTGGGAGGCCCCCAGAATCTGGACTCAGGTTTGGAGTCTGTTTCCAGTCCCTAGAATTCAATCCAGCACTGTCTCGGGCAATTTGGATTTATGTTCCAGCTTCCTTTTTCTGAGAATCACTTTGTCTTCATTATTTCCCTTTCTTGTCAAGTTTCCCAGAAACAATTAACAACCTAAGAAGCTTGGGAAATACAACCCAACGTAAACGATGCCGGGGCTGGGAGGACACAGCCCTTCGAAGTCTCCTGGACCAAGGTAAGCGGATTCTGACAGCTTCTTTGTTTCGATTCTGCTTAGCTGTCAGGTGATAATATCCATTCCCGGAATCACAGAGGACCCACAGCTTTTTAACCGAATAGCAGCTTTTTACAACACATTAGGCAAACGCGTGTATTGACCTTTTGCAGTTTCTCTCCATGGTATCATATTTTCTCTTGGTTTACATTAGCACGTTCTCCTTAAAATGGAAAGCTGACTTCAAGCTTCACTAGATAACAGGCATGATATAATATGAAGCTGTGTGCCCAGCACTTAGATTAGGGGTGCATCTCTCCCCGGGGAAGTTGCCACAGACCCTATACTGAAGTCAGGAACCCCAAGGTCAGGCCTGCAGAGAATGCAGCATCTGGAGATGTCTTTTGTTTACACACACACACACACACACACACACACACACCACTCTAGGCAAGTTCCTGCTTTGGGGAAAAGCTGCCTTGTATGACTTTTATTAGCATGAAGTATATGACCGAGAGGCAAGATGGAAAGAATTCTGTATTTGCTAATCATATACAGAATGATATTAGAGTCAGACTCAACAAATTAGTACCATTAATCATAATAAAAGGTAGCATCTGTTACATAAACATGAACCAGGCTTGATGCTGCATGTTCTATTTAAGTAATGAGATTAGAGGAGGTTTCTGTTTTTTGGTGTGTGTGTGTGTGTGTGTGTGTGTGTGTGTGTGTGTTGGGAAAGAGGTTTGCTTTATTTTCTGCTAATAACTGTATTTATTAAATTAATTGGATTCTACCTTACCCACAAGGTGTTGGAGAAACTCACCAAGGTCTCATTGTCTCCCAGGCTACCCAAGGTCTCAGGCTACTTCTCAAAACTCCATTCATATTCACTTGAAATATGTAAGTTTAGCTACGCAAGTAGCATATCAGAACATTGGATACTAAAAAAGAAGAAGAAGGATTTTGAAACTAGCCGCAGCTACCCAAGTTCCAGGCCAGCCAAGGCTAGCCCAGCAAAACTCTCTCAACAATAAAAATTAATTTGTAAACTCACTTTCAAACAAAGTTTTTCTCTATAACCTAGACTTGAAGTTCAAATAGTCAGGGTTGGGGCCCAGAGGGTGCCCTCAGTCCCTTGCTCCCCTCTCCTCTCTGTGCCCTGCTATATGAATTGGAAGAGAGGAGGAAGGAGACATGTAGGATTCCTTATTGTTTCCTTCCCACAGTGTGGCAGCAACCTTCTATCTCCCTGGGTATTGTCTCTATAAGGTATGTGGAAAAGCTAGTTCTTATGTGCCGTTGTGCACACAATGGACGTGCAGGACCTACTACACAACTCCCTGCTGCAAAATCCACTGTAGACATCATCATTCCAGCTCCCCCTACTCCTCTGCCACCACCTGACAAGGACCAGAACACTAGGGAGGAGCTCAGGTAGCAAGGTCTAGAGTCGGGAAAAGTTGAGCATCCTCGTTTCCTCCAGTCCCTTTATCCCACCTCAGCAGCATAGAGAACATTTGCCTACAGGAGCTTGGTGCTGATCCTTAACTCACTGCAGCTCACACTTTAGGAAGTCTCAGTTTGGCAGCCTTCTCTTGGGGTCTTCCGTAAGGAATGGGTACCGAAAGAAAAGGCAATTAGTGAAAGCACCCAGAAGCCGTTGATGCCCAGCAGCTGTGAATGTAACTTTTTCTAAGTTTCAAATGCCATTCTCTAGTTGAAAGATATAACTTACTGGGGCAATGGCTATTTTTAGAACGGAAGAAGAGAAAGCACAAATAATTCTGAAGGGGTTCTCAATGACAGAAAGCAAAGAACTTAAAAACCAAAAAATAAAAAAACCCAGGCCCTAAAAGATGGGGTCGAAGGAACACAGAGCTTACCTGAAGACCTGTTAGCAGTTAGAATTAGGAAAACAATCAATAAAATAAATGGCATAGCATATAATGATACTACAAAACATACTATTAACAGGATCTCATGCTTCAGGATTCAAACCATAAGTATAAGAGATAAAGAAAACCACTATATACTAAGAAGGACTAACATATCAAGAAAATGAAAGGATGCTAAATATATATGCATTGAGTGTTGGGGCTCCCATATCATTAAAAAAACTAATGAACACAAAAGGAGAGAGAGATACTAACACTGTTACAGTGTTAACTGTATTGACAGATACTTCATTCCCATTTTAGATAAGTCATCCAAACCAAAATCACCACAGAAGCCTCAGAAATAAACTATAGCATAGATCAAATGGACCAACCTGGTAGTTATAGAATATTGATTCAATAGAAACAGAATGTACATCCTCTCTGCAGTACATGGAACCCCAAATACAAAACCTCTAAAATTTGCCACAGGTCACAAAGCAAAGCACAGCAAGTCCAAAAGAATCAAAATAACTTGCAACATCTCTTCAGATCATAGTGGAATCGAACCTAAAACCAAAGGCAAGAACTACGTAAATGATACCTGGAGACAGAACAACACCCCATTATTATGTGAGCATATATGGACACATCAAAACATATGTTACTCATATGTATACTCACAATAAATAAAAAGAAAGAGTAAAAGAGATCATAGAAGGGGAAAATCCTTCTATGCTCACAGAGTGGCAGAATTTACTCTGTAAAAAATAACTTTATTGCTCAAAGTGACCACAGATTGAATGTAATCTCTATCAAAATTTCTATTATATTCTTCATAGAACTAGAAATAATCTTAAAATTTATACAGAGCCACAAGAGTCAAAAGATCAAAGCAATCCTAAGAAGACAGAGAAATGCTAGAGGCATCGCTGTACCTGATCTTGAACTATTATGACAGAGACATGATAGCAAAAAAAGAGTACAGGTTCTGGGGCAAAACCAGAAGTGTAGACAAACAAAATGGAATAGAGAACCAACCAATAAATGCTCACAGCTATAGCTACCTGGATTTGACTTAGATGTCAAAATACTTTTTAAAAAATCCTCTCCAAAATAGGTGCTGGAAAAATTTGAGCTCAACATGTAGAGAAATGAAATAAGATCCATACCTCTCACTCATTCATGAACATCTATTCAAAGTGGATTAAAGGCCTGAGTGTAAGCCCAGAAAGTCTGAGAGTGCTGGAGGAAAACAATGACAGAACATTTCACATTGTAGGTATAGGCAACAGCTTTCTTAGAAAGAGCAAGAAATAAGCCCAAAGACTGAAAAACGGGATTAGATGAAGTGGAAAAGCTTCTGCACAACAAAGTACACAACAAAGACATAAACCTTCTTCAACTGTACATCAGGCCAGGGATTTGTATTAGGGTCACAGAACTTGGGTGCTAGTTGCGAATGGAAAGTCCAAGAAGCTAGTAGCTGCGCAGTCCCATGAGTCTTCTGTGTCTGCTGGAATCCCAAAGAAGTGGGCTACAATGGCAGTGAAGAAATGATTGTGCTAGCAAGGTGAGGGCAAGCAGGCAAAGAACAAATGAACCCTTCCTTCTTCCATTGTCCTTATACAGGCTCCCAGCAGAAGGTGTGGCCCAAATTAAAGGTGTTCCTTTCTGCCTCAGGACCTAGATTAAAGGTGTATGTCTTCCCACCTCAAGCTCCAGATCAAAAACCTGTGTTCCTACCTCAAGACCCTGATCCCAAGTGTGACCTCCATTTGTAGATTGTAGTTCATTCCAGATATACCCAAGTTGACAATCAAGAATAGCCATTACAGCCTTAATATCTAAATTACATAAACAATTGAAAAAATAAAGACTAGAAACTTAAGCCATGGAATCAGTAAGTGAGACAACAAATTGGAAAAAAAAAATAGTTCCCTAAAGGAAAATTTCCAAGTGGCTCATATATATTTTAAAATGTGTTCAGCATCCTTAGCCATCAGAGTAATGCAAATTCAAGTACTTTGAGATTCATCTCATCAGTCAGAATGGCTATCATCAAGAAAACTATCAGCAACAAACACGGGTGCAGATGTGGAAAAAGAACCTTTACATCCTGCTGGTAATAATGGAAATTGCCACTTTAGAGGTCAGTGTGGAAGTTTTTAAATAAACCACACACACATACACACACACACATAAACATATATACTATCTATACATATATGCATATACATTTATACACATAGAAAGAGAGAGAGCTGGGTCAGTTAATATGTACAACCTATACAATCCTGGCATATATATTTTTGGTTGTGAGCCTAACCTTTAATGACTAAGCCATCTCTTCACTCGATGGTATATATACCAGAAAAACTCTTAAGTCAACACTCTGCAGAGAACTTGCCCACTGAGGCTTATTACTACACTATGCACTATACTTTTAAAAAAATAGTCTGATAACCATCAATAAATGAAAGGATAATGAAAAAGGCCCTCATACACAATGAGATTTTTAAGCAACCATAGAGAGATTCCATCTGTTGCATCTCATATGCAGACTCTAGATTGTGTGTGCGTGTGTGTGTGTCATAAAAGGAGAACTAGGACCACCAGAATGGATGAAGAGATCTTGAAGGGAAAGGAGAAAAAAACAAAAGCAGAATGGAAACCTCACTGGACGGAACACAGGGACCAACAAGAAAAGAAGAGTAGCAATGAGGAGGACAAGAAAGAAAGAGAATGAATCTTAAACTAATAGAAGGTTAAGCAAACATTCTTCACACAGCTCTGACAGATGCTTTGTTCCTGGAGCTTGTAAGGGAAGAGGCCCAGAAAGAATTGGGAGAAAGACTTGAGACCCTTGCTTATCCTAGATGAAGTTGGAAAGTTTAAAATGCATATTTGAATTTATAAACTTGACCAGAGTAGGCAATCTCAAAACTTTGAGAAGAAGTTCTGCTGTGGTGGTATTTTGTTTGTGATCTAACAAATAAAACCTGCCTGAAGATTAGAGTGCAGAGATAGCCTTACTAGTTAGCCATAGAGGCCAGGCTGTGGTGGCATATACCTTTAATCCCAGCATTCAGGAGACAGCGGCGGACAGATTTCTGTGAGTTCAGTGCCACCTTGGGCTGCAAGAGATTGAATCAGTCTAAAAGAGAAACAGAATCAGGCGGTGGTGGCTCATACCTTTAATCCCAGCACTAGAGAGGTGGAAACAGGAAGTGATATGGCTGGGCAGAGAGAGCACTATAAGGCAGCAGAAGAAGGCAGGAGGAAACAGGAGCTCAGGATTCAGTCTGAGGTTTCATAGAGAAGGCATTCAGTCTTAGAACTTGTAGAGACAGGATGCCCTTATCAGTCTGAAGATACAGTAGAGGTAAGAACTAATGGCAGGCTTCTCTATTTCTCTGATCTTTCAGTATTAACCCCTATATCTGACTCTGGGTTTTTATTATTAAGACCAATTAGAAATCACGCTATATTCTGTTCATGTTTGCATTGCATGGAAGCATACTTAGTAAACAGAATATGCTCATGTGGTCATGCATTAAATACCGCAAGCTATGTTGTTTCCCTGCAACCATGTAACAAAAGCCGCACAGACTATAGCTCAATACACTGTACATGTGAGGCCCTGGGTGCAAAGTCCTGCAATGAAAAACATAATACAACTTTGCCTTATAGATTTGGTCTTTGCTAAAAGATAAAAACATTTACAACTTAATTTGTTCAGGTAGGAAATATAACTAATGTAAACGTGAATTCTCACCCATATCAAATATCATATGGCCTTTGGAGAATCAGGTCTGAGGCTGCCTTGCTTCTTAGCTCTAGCACTTCTTTGTGTGGAACCCTCCTTCCAGGACCTTTATGTTTAGTAATGCTGTATGTCTTCATCCAATCCAGTTCTTGCCCCAGCCCTCCATAACTTCTACTTTCATTCATACCTATCAGCTTATCTCACCCTTTCTTATTCTGCCTATCCACACAACATGTATGTGTATTAAGGGTGCTAATACATCCCCTACTTGTCTTGCTTATTTTTAGTCTTCTGAACTTACTCCCATTATTTCTTATGTACTAATTTTTAGTGCTCTGTCATGAGTCTGGCATTTTTCATGTCTTATTAATCCTATAATGTTTAACAGAAATCTAAGGTCACCTAATATCTGTTTAACCAAATAAGTTAAACTGGTTAGAATGCTCTGCCTCATACTCATCAAAGGTGTTGTGTAACAATATATTGTTCAGTTGTTTTGATGCTGAAGGCTGTATAACAATGTGGACATAGCTCATCAGACTGTGTAACTAAAGATAATCTTGATGCACCTTTTGTTTATACATATTTTACTGTCATAAAAATAATAAACATATGTTAGAGAAGATTATTAGGTTCAATGGATCAAAAAGTAAAGACCTAGGAGAATGGTGCCTGGGAACTGGCATTTTCGTAATTCCTCCCCAAGTATCACATCCACAGCCTGGTTTGAAAAACTATCACAACAGGCAGCCAATAAATACTAGGTGTGTGCTTATATGATGGATTAATGAATCCTTGATTTTGTATCTTGATTATTATATACAGTGCTGCCTCATAAAGCCAAATGGTTTAGAAGACTAAGTAAAGGCCTAAGTGGGACTGGGGGGAGTGGGAGTGATAACCTCTACTGTCTCAAAATATTAACTATTTATAATGCTCTATTTTGAAAGTCTTTTATAAAGAAAAAATCCTTCTTAATAAATCATCTAGTTCATAAAGTTTATGAAGAATCCTGGAAGAAGTATAATGCCCTATAAAGTAAAATTGCAACATAAATTATCAACAACATGACCACAGGTACCTGACATGCCTCGCTGTGATTTGGGCCAAGTTCATCAACCTTCACACATCCGAGGGAAATGTTCACGATAGGAGCAAAGCCGTTCTGAAGCTCTCTCATCACTCAAATGGCTATCATGAGTGCCACATGAGCAGCGGTTTGTGGAATTGAATGACAATAAGCAGAGCTTTGCCGAATTGAGTGATTCAAGGTTTTCTGAATAGCTTGATAGAGATTGACTACCATATCAAACCTAGCATCCATTTGAAGTGATTGAAAACCCTCAAACGGTGCTGAGATCATATTATTCTCCATCAAGCATGTAGTCAGACAGGATTCCATATGCTTAACCTTCTGCTAGGCTTAAGCACTCCTAACTGCTAAGGAGACCCATGTGTGGGTGTGAGAAATAGTCTCAGGCTGTACCTAAGGGTCCTGACAGCTCAGGGCTCCAAACAGAAAATTTCAAAGATAACAATGAGAAATGTTCTAAAACCCTGGGGTGGTTTGCCACTAAGAGAAAAGCTGTAGGCAGCATGGAACATAACTGTTCGGTATGCCAAACCATGCATATTGGCAGAATTACTTATGATGCATGATAAAATCAGTGTAGGGACCAAAAACAAACTGCAGAGCTCTGAGTTGAATAGCAGGTGTATATGGGCATTAGCTGTAGACTAGACATGAGCAAATGGCAGAGTTTTGGGTAGAAAATAATAAGCTTGTATAAAACAACCATAAAAAATGGTAGCTGTTGAAGACTACAACCTGGACAAAGGGAAACCTTCCATTAAAGAATTGTTTTAATTTGTGCATCATAAAAATTTTGGATGTCTGTTGTACAACCAAATATGTATTATTATCACTAGCATACTGTGCTCGAGGTATAAAATACATGTTCCTTACCACAATAATAATAATGATAATAATAAAAATAATCATTAATAACTAAGCTTGTCTCGATTCACTTAGGAACAAAGGCTTAAGGTTGGCATCATTGTATGGGGCTTTCTCAATAACAATATTGAAAGCTTAACTTTGCAATACTGCTCAAAGCAAATATAGAATATCACTGTTACCCAACAATGTAAGCACACATACACACGCACACATACACACACACACACACACACACACACACAAATAAGTTCATCTTAATTTACAAATATATTGAGTACCACAAAAGGGAGCACACACTTAGTGCTATCAGGTGTATAATGTTTGATGGGTAATTTTCCTACCTAGAAAGTATTTATTTACATGATAATATTTTATATTTGTGCTAATTATGTGTGTGTGACTGAAATTGTGACATCTTAAACAGTTTAAGCTGATCTTTGACAAGAAGCCACTGTAATTAACCACCGTATTCGTACTTGAAACTGACATCTGAGCTGGAAAATATCCATGGATGTTTGATATATTCATACACTAAAGCAAAAATATGTGTAAGCTAAAAATACAGGAATGACCTAGGGCAGCTATGCTTTTAGATTAGATATACGGCACCATTTGCAATTTTTAAATACTTTGACCCAGAAATGTTAGCATGTCAATAAATTTCACAAAAATAAATAGCAAAGACATACGCACAGTTCTTCAAAGTAAGAAATGATCATATTTCACTGGAAGAAGCTGAGACTCAGAGGGATTAAGAAACTTAATCAACTCTTAACAGCTGTAGGCAGAAGACACCAACCTGAAAGCCTGACCTGCCTGACTTCAAAGCCTGCCCTTCCGTTTCCCAGCCCTGCTCACAGAAAAGTCAACTTGGAATCATGCATAATGAATCAGAGACAGTGAGGTTGAAATAATGTTTAATATTCTTTAATTATATCCATCAAAACCTATGCATTGAAAATGGAAAATAGATATTAAACAGCAGAACCAGAAATTGTAGATATAACAACTGTAAAAATGAAGACATCTAGTTCATCTTTGCCAGACTTAGTAGATTTGACCACATTAATTTCCTGTAACTTCAATTTGGAGCACCGGACTGAGCTCTTAAGATCCAAATGAGGAGCAGAAGGAGGGAGAACATGAGCAAGGAAGTCAGGACCACGAGGGGTGCACCCACCCACTGAGACAGTGGAACTGATCTATTGGGAGCTCACCAAGGCCAGCGGGACTGGGACTGAATAAGCATGGGATGAAACCAGACTTTCTGAATGTGGCGGACAATGAAGGCTGATGAGAAGCCAAGGACAATGGCACTAGGTTTTGATCCTAATACATGAACTGGCTTTGTGGGAGCCTAGCCTGTTTGGATGCTCACCTTCTTGGTCCTGGATAGAAGTGGGAGGACCTTGGACTTCCCGCAGGGCAGGGAATCTGGACTGCTCTTCATTCTTGAGAGGGAGGGGGAATGGAGGGGGGAGGGGGAGAGAGGGGGAGGGGAGTGGGGGAGGGGTGATTTGTGCGAGGAGGGGGAGGGAAATGGGAAATTTTTTTTTGCAACAACTAAAAAAAATAAAATAAACAAAAAAAATCCTGTAGCTTTAAATTCAATGGTCACAAAATACTTGTAACCTGGCATTCTTTCCATATAAAACTACAACCTCTATTTTCTATCAAACAACAGCATATTGTAGCATTTATAGCAATTATCATATTGAGCTATTTTACAGCTCACAGTCTTGTTGATTCTGGACTAAGACAGGGAGAGTCAGACAAAGTTGGGAGAGTCATATCCTTTACCATAGTTGCAGACAGATTCTGCTCTACTGACTCTTTTTTTTTTTAATTTATTTATTTATTAAGGATTTCTGCCTCGTCCCCACAACCGCTTCCCATTTCCCTCCCCCTCCCCCGATCAAGTCCCCCCCCCCCCCTCATCTGCTCGAAGAGCAATCAGGGTTCCCTGACCTGTGGGAAGCCCAAGGACTGCCCACCTCTATCCAGCTCTCGTAAGGTGAGCATTCAAACTGCCTAGGCTCCCACAAAGCCAGTACGTGTAGTAGGATCAAAAACCCACTGCAATTGTTCTTGAGTTCTCAGTATTCCTCATTGTCCGCTATGTTCAGCTAGTCCGGATTTATCCCATGCTTTTTCAGACCTAGGCCAGCTGGCCTTGGTGAGATCCCAATAGAACATCCCCATTGTCTTAGTGTGTGGGTGCACCCCTCGTGGTCCTGAGTGCTCTACTGACTCTTGACTCGCCCAGATGAGATTCACTCACATGCCTGCTACCTCATTGAGGAAATGGAAGTGGCAGACACCACTGGCTGCTCCCACTGCCCATGAGAACACAGAGCCACTGCACAAGGCATATGCAGTTAGATGATCATACATAAAGCACCAAACTTTACGAATAACTAGTCCCTAAAAACTGAAGTAGAGGCTTTTAGTCCCTCAGGCTGGATGTGCAGCCAACAAGCACAATACTTGCCTAACGTGTATAAGGTCTTTAGTTTGATAGCCAATATCATCATATATAAGTAAACATAAATATATGGAAAATAGGTGATACAGATATAGAGATAGGTTGTAAAATAATGTTTTGTACACTGTGAAAATGTGTTGCTCTCATTGGTTTGATAAAGAGCTAAATGGCCAATACAAAGCAGGAAGAGGTTAGGTGGGATTTGTAGGCAGGAAGAAAGATCTAAGATGAAAAAAGGTGGAACTGTCAGGCAACATAGGGAGAAGCAAGATGAACATGCCTTGTTAAAGAAAGGTACCAAGCCATGTGGTAGACTATAGGTAAAAAGGGGGGGGGGGGCTAAATTACGTTGTATAAGCTAGTTAGTGACAAGCCTAAACTAATGACTGAGCGTTTATAATTAAATCTCCTTGTGATTATTTGGGAGCTGGCTGGCAGGACAGAAAACTATGCATACAGAGATACTCCTCAGAAAGCTTCAAGTCTCATCACAACTAGATTCATACACTTATATAGTGTCACTTTCATTAAATTCCATGACCAAAGCAGTCCGAGAACCATCACATATTCAGGGGGGGGGGGCAGAGAACCCCACAGCTCAAAAAGAATTTTTTCTCTGAAGCTGATTTAATCTATCACATTAGATTGTAAATATACCAACTGAACCAGTATAGCGCAAATATCACAAAATATACAACATAAAACATGGAAGAAAGGAATAAAGAAATACACAAATATGCTAATATTGACTCCCCACAGCCTTTGGTTCATATAAACACAATGACATCTTAAAGTAAGAAATGCAATCCTAAAAGAAGGACTAGAGGTCATGGGAATACGTAGGTATGGCCAACTTAACCTGAGGGGCAGGACCCCACATCAGATATCATTGCTTTAATGGAGAATTTTTATGAGGGAATCGTTGTTCTCCCGACTACAAAATCTCTGGCAATAGACAGTATTCATATTTCCTTTTTTGTTCCCTACTATATTTTCAGTTAATAGTTAAATTGATAAAACCACTTTATGAGATTTTTCTTATGCCAAGGCTATAAAACAGGTAAAGGGTACCTACACTTCAAAGTCAGCTTCTTGGTCAAAAAGACAAGGATTACAATTATACAATAAATCATCTCAAGTACATCCAATTTTCAAGAAATAAAATAATAACAAATCATATTAAGAACATTTACATTACAACTGCCCATCAGAACCAAGAAAGTAATTGAGCAAAGACACAAAACCCTGGTAGGTTCCACAGGATATTTCACAACACATCCTTTGTATTACCTTGTGCATCTGGATGCTTTTGAGACATACAGGCATAGCCCATACCACTACAAGAACTGTGGAAGGGGCAGAGAATGAGGCAAGCCACCACTGTTTGCAGTTGTGAATACATCGAGGTCCTCTTGCCACTAGCAAACATCCCTACTTTCTGTGTCTGAGAAAAGCATGGCTGAGCTACAGTCTGCAGCAGCAGCACCATCTGCAGACAGTTACGAACAATTAAAGGACTCAAGATCACTGAAACCACAAACTCACTGACATTCTTCACACACCTAAGAGACTTGATGAATTTTCCATGGAGATCTGTCAGAACAGAAAATAAAACATCTATCCCAATAATGTAGGTGAAGTCCAACCTCAGGTCATGTGTGAAATGCATGTTTCAGGATTATATCTGTTTCTATATATGATCCCTTCTGTGATATTTTTTTAAAAATATTAATTGTCCTTTGAAAAAGCTCGCTAGGATTTAAGAGATTGTGTACACCCCCGCCCCCTCAGCTAAAGAAGCTAGAACTAAACAAGCGAATTGACCTGCCCATAGATACATGGCTCAAAGTTATCAGAGGTCGGATTTATATAGCTTCTTGTTAGTTGCCTCTATTTGAGCTCCAGTATCCAAAGCCACCTTTGTTATGTTACTTTCAAGTACTTCTTAGAAGTCTAGACTTCAAGAAGAAGCCTCAAACCTGAGCAGAGTGTCTAGCATAGCATGGTTTCTATGCCAAGATCCACCAGGTGTATGGCATACGTCTTTTCTCTAGTGTATACAGAATAGAAGTTTGGCTTCAACCGTACAAATATAAGGGATCCGTGTCATAAAATACCGTGTTTCCTGCTCCGGATAAATATTGTCACATTCTCATTTGTAATCATTGGTTTCAAGACTACAAGAATATTATACAAGACACCAAAAGCTAATGCACACAGTCAAAATAATCTTGAAACTATGAAGATCATTTTATCTAATTAATTTTATTTCAAAAATTATTTTATAATGTATACAAAAGAGGAAGGCAACTAATAACTTCTGAAAGAAGGAGAATTAGCCTTTCCTAAGAATGAGCCCCTTGGTTATCCAATACCAAGTGGTCAGTCCTGATATCATGGACATAGAAGCAACCCTAAAAGGACCCGATAGGGTGTATTTATATGCATAACAATAATAGTCAAAGGAAAAGAGGCCATGGACTTGAGATGATTTTCTTGGGTGGGTACATAGGAGTAGTTGGAGGCAGGTGACCTGGGACAGTCTGGAGGATAGAAAGGAAAGCTGGGAAATGATATTTTAACTAATATATATATATGTATATATATATATTAGTTAAAATATATAATATATATATATATACACACACACACACATACATATATGAGCTTATTGGGGCAATTCCTATTCAAACCACCTAGTCAGGGTTTCTATTGCTGAGATGAAACACCATGACCTAAAGCAAGTTGGGGAGGAAAAGGCTTACTTGCCTTACCCTTCCCCATTGTAGTCTATCATCTCAGGAAGTTAGGACAGGAATTTAATCAGCAGGAACCTGGAGGCAGGAGCTGACACAGAGGCCATAGAGCAGTGCTACTTACTGTCTTGCTTCTCATGACTTGCTCATACCACTTTCTTAAACAACCCAGAACTACCACCACCCCAGGGATAGCATCACCCACAATGGACTTGACCCTCCACCATCCAAAAATTAAGAATATGCCTTACGGCTGTGTTTAATGGAGGCATTTTCTCAGCTGATGTTCCCTCTTTCAGACAACTCTGGCTTGTGTCACACTGTCATAAAACTAGCCAGCACATTTTTAATGAGGCCGTAGCCGTACAATATTGTAGAACAACTACCTCTATCTTTTCTTCTCTGACATTAACCATTGCCCCAGTGAAGTTGAATGATTGATCTGTCTGCCCCGGGCTGTGTCTCATCCTTGGCTGCTGGACAGTCTCATCCTCTGCTCTTCCACTCAATCCTTCCAAAGCTGTTTCCT
Organism: Microtus oregoni; assembly: GCF_018167655.1. NCBI lineage: Eukaryota > Metazoa > Chordata > Mammalia > Rodentia > Cricetidae > Microtus > Microtus oregoni. The sequence continues at coordinate 5,574,838 of NW_024543833.1, forward strand.
TGTCAATGAATTCCGCTAAGTCTTTAGTCTCTGTGTAGAACTCCCTCAATCTTTTTCATAAGTGAATTCTGACCCCATTCTCTTGATCCCTGTCTTCCCCTGAAAACTTCAAAATTGAAGTCTGTTCTGTCTTCTGTGTCAACATGATAGAATCAGTATTCTCTTGGTAGCCCGTTCCAAGTTCAAGGTCATTAACAATAACCTTTCAGAAAAACTTCCTCAACATTTTACATACATTTATCTAGAACTTTGCCTTATTTCAATTATCTGCCATCATTACCAGCCCCCTCTAAGATTGATTTCTCACTCAGTTTCCAGACCTCTCATCATTTGTCTTTCTTTCCACCATAACACCACCATCACAGAAAGCATCGCATCTTCTGGACTTTGTTCCTTCTTCAACTTCCCCTCACTTATCCTTAGTCACACATCCCCATGACCATAGCTTGAAGCTTATCGATACCCAATCTGTTCCACTGGATTAACCTTGAATTCCAGTTACTCACTCTCTGATACTTCATCACAATCCATCTAATTAGTTTTCTTTCTCCCACTGTTATTTTTTTTAATATAAAATGTTCTTCCACAAGCTCATAGGTTTAAAAATCTGGTTGACAGCATATGGTGCTATTTTGGAAGGCTATAGGGACCTTTGTGATATGGGTCACAGCTAAAGGAAGTAGGTCACTGGGGGAAAACCTTGGATGACATATCCAACTGTGGTTTAAACGCTCTGATTCCCACTTTACTGTGAAACATTTCACATTTTCACAGGCATTGAGCTGTGCCTCCTCTGAAGGCGTAAGTCACAAACAATGCCACACCAATTTGGGGTTATGATTATGAGGGTGGTATTTATTTAAAGGGGAAAAAACTTACAGATCACTGTCCCAGGCAACAGCCCTCTACGCAACCAGGAAAGGAGTCTAGTCGCCCGCGGAGCAGGAAGTGAAGAGAGAGGAGAGGGAAGTGGCCGCTTTTTTAAAGGGAGAGAAACCACGCCCCAATGGGCTGGTACCTCAGCGGTGATAGGCTGGAGGAGTGGGAGGACCTCCCGCAACACTCTTCCACCATGGTAGACTGCTCCTTCTGACGCCATAAGCCAAAAGAAGCCTCTCTCTTCCCTAAACTTGCTTCTGTCAGAAATTTTGCCACAGACGTGAAAATAAGTAACATGTATCACATGTCTATCCTCTGAAATCATCAAAGGCCCTGGTTTATTAATTTTCTAGTATCTCAGATCCTACAAACACCACTTTCTACCTTTCATAGGCAAGACTTTGAAGTCTGTCACAGTCACATCTGAGAAATATGTTTCCTCCAGCTCTAATCTCCTTTCCACTGTAGTCTTCTAACAGACTCTGAACTTGGCCAGTTTCAGCCCTGTCTCTTTGGCTCACACAGAAAACTTGGGAGAGCATTGCTGGGTGAGTTTTATTAGGCTGGGCCTCAGATACACATAAGTCTTGCTTTAATAGCCACCCATTCTCCTACCCTAGCATTTCCAGACAAAGCTTCATCAAGCAGCGAAAGCTACCAGGATTCACAGCTAATATTTTAACTTATTTACTAAACAATAATCAAGGCAATTTTCATTATATCAGGATAGTTTGAGACTGTCTTGTCTGCCTAGGTTGCTTGTTGAAATACATTTGGAATATATTGATTTATGTGATGATGCCGGCCAAAGGCACAAAATTACTCAAGAAGTCTTTATACGAGCAGCTATCATGAATGACTAACCAAGGATAAAAACTCAGAAGCAGTAAATCAAAATGGCTTCCTCCAATATGATGTGTCTGGGCATAATGTTTCTCCTCTTTCACTTCAAATTCAGAAATGTACTCATGAAGGAAATGGACCTTGATAAAACTGCATATTTCAGAACAGAATCCCTCCAAAAGAAATCTGTTTTAAAATTTAATTAATACATCATTTTGTTTGATAATATCTGTAAACAGAGGGAGATTGTCATGACAATTCAGCCCTTTATAGTACTGAACATGCCCAGAAAAGAGCACCCCCCCCCCTTTTTCTCCTCTTCTTGAATATAAAATGACAGAAGTAGTATATAGGTCCAGATCACTGCAGAGGAATAGATGAAAGGCCCAGAGCCCTGGCCAAGACTGACCAAGAAAGTGAGGCACCTCAGCAGAACCAAGGAAAAGTTATAATGTGCACCCTGACCAGGTGGATTTGATCCTAGCCATTTGCACTTACCCTCCCCTGAATATCCTCTCCAGGGGGAATATAACTCAGAAGGAGAAGCACCTGTGTGCATTGGGTTCCAGCTGACTGTATAAGGTGCTCCTTTCTTAGGGATGGGTGGGTACTTGTAGTGATATTTCATTTGCATTTTCATAAATAAAGGTTGCCTGAAGATCAGAGAGTGAAACAGCCACACTGGTCAACCTTACAAACCAGGCAGTGGTGACATGCACCTTTAATCCCAGTAGCCACGTAAGTTTGTCATAGAAACTGGGCAGTAGTGGTGCACGCCTTTAATCCCAGCCTTAGAGAAGAATATAAGACAGGAGTAGACAGCTCTCACACACAGTCTCATTCATACAGGATCACCATTTTGGACTGAGGTAGAGGTAAGAGTCAGTGGCTGGCTGTTTTGGTTTTCTGACCTTCAGGTTGAGCCCCAGTTTCTGTCTCTGGGATTTTATTAATGGTGCTACAGGTACTAATAAAGTGATAAGTACACAAAAAAGTTGTAAGAAGGATGAGAAGTGCCTACTCCTCTGTACCAACCAGGTTCTTCAGAGAGGCATAAATAACAAAAGTTAATAATAATTGATGACAATAACGATGCTGATAGGTAGATTGATACATACATACATAGATACTTATGAAACTGATCCTGCAACTCTGCATACTAGCCTATCTAAATTCATAGTGCAAGCCAGCAAGTTTGAAAATATTTCAAACACTGATCCCACAATGTTGAATCTAAAACTGATAGAGCTAGCCTGTAAACTAGAGCCTTGAGATTCCAGAATTTCTATGTCTTAATCTCAATGAAGAACTTCCTTTTCTGGCAAAACTGGTTTGTCTTAATGTTTTCAAGTGATTAAATAAACTCCATCCACCTTCTGCAGGACAATAAACTGAACGCAGGTGCTAATCTCATTTGCAAAACCCTTCACAACATCTAAGGCAGCATTTGACTAAACACTGAACCCCATTTCCACTGCAGAATAACACAAAATGTTGAACCATCACACATTTCAACAGTAGATAGTGCATAAGGAGTAGCACAACCATCAGACTCGACACATGTGGATTTCAAACCCATGTACACTTTAGGCTCTGCTCAGATGGGCCATCCATCTCCTAACAACATATATCTCTCTCATCTAGCAGCTCCTCTCCAAAGCCAACACTCCACTCCTGTTCCACTCCACTGATAGCCGTTTGTTCCTCTCTCAGTACATCAGTGGTTCTCAACATTCCTAATGCTATGACCCTTTAATAAAGTTCCTTATGTTGTGGCGACTCCCAACCATAAATGATTTCATTGCTACTTCATAACTGTATTTTAGCTACTGCTACAAATAGTAATGTAAATACCTGATATGCAGAATATTTGATATATGACCCCAAGGGGGTCATAACCCACAGGTTGGGGAAAAGTGCAGTAGATGATCCTAATGCTTATGATTTTCTTCTGTTTCTTTCCCATATTTCTTCACAAATGCTGGTATGTGGGCCCATCTTCACACCCTTCCCCTCAAATTAAAAGCATTTCTCTTTGTTACCAAGGCAAGTTTGTCTTAAGCCATTGTTGTTACACTTGCCCAAATAATATTGTTTTTTTTCTGCTTAGACTCTAATAGCTTTCTCTTGTGAGCATAGAGAGATGATTTAAAAAAAAAACTCCCTTTATCAAAGAAATCTTTTAATTCTCTTCAACTCCCATACATCTAGACTTTTATTTTACATCTATACTTCTTAAGAAACAGCCTCCACCCATGTAACAATGAGACCCAATAGCCTATCTGAATAGTATGGACTCTGAAGCCAGATGCCTGGATTTAATAGCCCAATTACAAAAGATGGCAAGTTTGTACATTTCTCTGAATGTCAACTTCCTCTCTGGTGGTAGTAGTGGTAACTTCTCTGAGGTGTGGAAGTTCTAACAATCCATGCACGTAATGTACTCTGAATAGTGTCTCACTAAGAACACAGAAAATATCCCTTGCTTTTTGACCCTGACATTTGAATTCTGACCCTATCATTCCACTAAAACTTTCTTTGAGAAAACAAATTTTTGAAGTACTTACCTACATCCATTTATCCCAGAAGATTAAAGCTGGGAACCCAAATTCTATAGAGACAATTACATAAAACCTTAGAGGAAAATTGTTGACACTGCACTTTGAAAATGCAACTTCTAGGAAATTATCCTATTTTGAAAAAGAAAATGAAACATTCTTTACTCATTATTTTTGTTCCTAATAGTTCCTTGAGTTTTTTGAAATAAAGAGGAAGGACAGAGTAAAATTATTTCAGTGCTCCTCTTCCAAATGGATGGAACTGTTTAAGCTGGACTTGTATTTATGTGCCAGATGGTTAGTTCAAAAGAGCTCAGAGAATTTTTGAACAAAGAAACACATCCTATGTAAGGCCAATAAATCCTGAAACTGCACACTCACACGTGCACGCACACACACACACACACACACACACACACACACACACACATCTAGATATACAAACATGTAACACATAGTTATGGACCAAACACTGATGTGGGAGTGATTTCTTATTAATAAAGAAACTGCCTAGACCCATTTGATAGGCCAACCTTTAGGTAGGCAGAGAAAACAGAACAGAATGCTGGGAGAAAGAAGCTGAGTCAGTGAGTCGCCATGGTTCTCCCACACCAGACAGACGCAGGTTAAGATCTTTCCTGGTAAGCCAGCTCGTGGGCTACAGCAGATTATTAGAAATGGGCTAGTCCAGGTGCGAGAGCTAGCCTAGAAGAGGCTAGATAGAAATGGGCCAAGCGGTGTTTAAAAGAATACAGTTTCCGTGTAATTATTTCAGGTAAAGCTAGCCGTGTGGGCGGCCGGGTGCTGGGGACACAGCCCCGCTGCTCCTATTTCAACAAAACACTGCATGGGAAATAATTCAGACTTTAAAACTCATGAAAGGAAGTCTTAATGATCCTATTTTTTTTTTTTATCTTTTGTTTTTTCATTGTCTCATATTTTCAGGGTCAACAAAATGTACTCCTTTAACAAATTACTCAAACAAGAATCTTCAGTTTGGTTTATTTTTCTAGAGAATTTGGCCTATGAGGGATCAAAGCATATGAGATTCAATGTTGTGTGAAATAGTTTACAACCTTGTAAAAGAGAAAGAAAAAATACGTGACACCTGAAGTGACAAATGGCAAACACACGTTGCTGTTGTAAATTGTTCTCAAAACTAAGTAATATGGGAAATTTTTGTGATACATTTTCCTTCAGGCTGAGGATTAAAAGGTAACAGAATCACAAATGGGATTTAGAAAACAGGGTACTTATTTCTCTTCCAAAAATGGACTTGGATTCTACATCTTCTGTTCTTATTTTCTTTTTTATATTTAAAACAATTTTTAAATGTAAATGTATTTTGATCATATTCTTCCTCTCTCTCATGTTCTTCTAGATCCTCTCCCCCTCAAAGTTAGAGCACAGTTAATAGTGTCTCAATGGTCTATGAAGCAAAATTAACTGTTTCTATACTTTATTGAAAACAGCAGTTCATGCAAACATAAGACTAGGGACAAAAAGAGGCATCACACCTCTGACTATCATACTCAGCATGTTGAGTTGTAATGACAGAAACTTCTAGCACAGGTCAGAGTGGAAAAGGGTTCAAAAAATTGTAAATAAAATAATATAAATTATGAACATTTTTTCCAATAACAGAATCCAGAAGGCAAAACTCTTGAATTAAAGGGAAAAAAATTCTTCCTAGAACTCTACAGCTCACAAATATACCATTTAAAGCCAAAGGTGAACATTTCATGGCGCCTCCAAGGCAGGCTGTGCAAAGATGAAGCTGAATATCTCCTTCCCTGCAGCCAGCTGTCAGAAACAAAGCACTTAAGCTTTGTATATTCTATGAGAAGTGCATGGCCACAGAAGCAGCTGCTGATGCTCTGGGTGAATGAAGAGTGGAGGGGTTACGTGGTCTGAATCAGTGGCAGCAATGACAAGCAAGGTTTTCCCATGAAGCAAGGTGTCTTGATCCATGGCAGAGTGCCTCGCGTTGAATAAGGGGCATTCTTGTTATAGACCAAGGAGAACTAGAGAAAGGAGGGACAAGTCTGTCCGAGGATGCATTGTGGATGCCAATCCGAGTGTTCTCAACTTGCTTATTGTCAAAAGAAGGAGAGAAAGTTATTCCTGGACTGACAGTTACTAATATGCCTCGTCGATAGGGAACTAAAAGAGCTAGAAGAACCCAAAAGCTTTTAAATCTCTCTAAAGAAGATGATGTACACCAGTATGTTGTCAGAAAGCCTCTAAACAAAGAAGGTAAGAAGCCCAGGACCAAGGCACCCAATATTCAGAGTCTTGTTACTCCACGTGTTCTGCAACACAAACGCCGGAATGTTTGCAATGAACAAAGAAAAACAAAGAGGAGTCTACAGATATGCTAAACTTTTGGCCAAGAGAATGAAGGAAGTCAAAGAAAAGCACCAGAAACAGACTGTCAAGAAGCTGTCCCTGCTAAGAACTTCTCCTTCTAAGTCTGAGTCCAGTCAAAAATAAGTCTTTAAGGGTAACAAATAAATTATTAGACCTTGAAAGAAACCAAAGGTGAAATAGAGGCATTTTCCAGGCAACTTATAGTAAAGACAATTCATTTTTAGCAAATGTACATTATAAGAACTTAAAAACAAACCTCTTAATGACCAAAGTAAGATATCATATTAAAATTACAAATATCCAGAGTAGAATAATTCACTGAAGCTAGAATTACAAAATGGTAGGTAAATATCTTTAATAATTCCTAGGCAAAATAAAGAACCTTTCACAGCAAAAGTGATAACATTACCAAGTAAACTGTAGGACGTGTGGGCATATAAAACATATTGCCACAGTAGAGATCAGGAGGAGCTCATTAGCTTCCTGACAATAACAGTGTGTGTCCGAGCCAATAATGATAAACGCTGCATACTGGTCCATGCTTACAAGCAAGACCTGCTGTCACATTGCTTTAGGCTTGAGGTGAGGATTCACAGCACGGTGTATATGTGTGACCTATCAAAACTGCTCATCTCATGACCAAAACACAAGGGAGTAAGGAGGGAGAAAGGAGAGAATAAAAGCTCTACAGCCGCCTTCCCCAGTAACCAAAACCCCTCCCACTATCTTTGGAATATTCCACCACTTCCTAATAGCATCACCTGCACCAAAACTTGGCACGTGGACCTCTGAGGGGCCGCATGAAAGTTTCTCATAAAAGAAGTGTACCTGTTCAAGGCAAGTTGTGATAAGAACATGTATTACAATCCCTTAAGGGATCACTGAAGTGAAACACAAAGGGATTTAGGAAAGTAAAAAAAAAAAACGAGTGGCTAAAGTGCAATTCTAGAAAATACACAAGGAATACAACAAGGAAACAAAGCGTATATGAGCCAAGTATGTAAGCAAGTAAGACAAATTCAGGCCAGTTATTATATATCCATGTGCGCGTGTATAATCAAAAATAATACGCACACTCCAATTAAAAAATAGTGTCAAATTGTTTTGAAAACAACTAATTCTTTGTTGACATAAAAGGATGTACTTTAAATATAAAGACACAACATATCAAAAATAAAATACTGTGAAGGACCACATGTTGCTAAAATCCCTTCCCTGGGGGAAACAAACAGTGTCTAACCTTCCCGCTAATTCTTAACAGCAAACTGACGTGACATTCCACCAAAGTTAACTCTAGGGAGTCAATGAATCTATTAGGCTAACTTCCTGGGCAAAGATGACCTTAAAGCAGTGATCCTGGAAGGTCTACACCCAGCAGGAATGATACCTTCCTTCTGGTTCCTTCCCTACCTATGTCCTCCAGCCATTCTCCCAGGACCACTAGGCCACATGCAATTAGGACAGAATTGCATACAACTGGTTGGGAGGGTTGGCTGGATACTACAATGAGGATCCTATGACCCTCCAGCTAGTTCCTTCTATGAAGGGAGTTAAACAGTCAACAGCCTCATCTGTGATCCTTTTGTATGAGCAGAACTTCCAACGGTGGTGGCAGTTTGATTCAGAAGATAGTCCTGAACTACACCATTTAAATAGGAAGCATACAAAATCTACTGTGATACCATAAAAACTAAACAAAGCCTACTCTAAGGTGCAGAATGTTAATAAAGAAAAGAATGCTGCTTAATAATAAAATAATCTCTCTACCCATGAAGACATTTTCTTCCTACATGTATATACATCAAATAACATAATATCATGACACCAAACAAAATTTTAAAAATCTAAAATTTAAAAAAAATACATAAATCTGTTTGCAGAGGTGTTTACATTTTTAGCCCTACTAAAGACTACACCAAGCATTCACTTAGTGATGAGGTCTACCAGGCTCTATAAGGGTATGAGACCCAAGCTTTCATAGTTTTTTATTATGCAAATAGGATATCTCAACATTTAAAACAGACAGAATATAAAAATAAAAGTATGGTTCCTATTCATTGCTTGCACAAGGGTGATGCTCTATATTGTAGGTCTTTATTCATCTGGTACAGAGATGGTCTCTAAAAGCTTTAACATCAAAAGAAAATTGACCTAATAAATCACCTCCCGGCTTTTCTCTTAGAACAAAGCTTGTTATTTTTCAGCAATCCCTAATTATAAAAGAATCACTATTACCTGTGTACGTGCGCACATGCAACTCCTTTGAAGTCAGTATTCCCTTCCTTCTTTTCTCAAATCGAACATATAATCGCCACTGCTTTATTCTAGCATATTATTTCTTATTTTTAATTTGAATTAAATATATTTCAACCCCATTTATTTTATATGAACTTCAGTATCATCAAACTAATTATCAGAGGCAAATGGCTTAACATAAAATTAACCTTCTCAGCTCCCTTACAGTAGTTATTATTTAAATTCGCCAATTCTTTTCTTCATGTGTAATTACTTTTAGATGTGTGAATGGAGATAATTAATGATGAGTATGAAGTGATGAAATTGATTCATATGCTCTGCTTTTCAGTATCATTAACTGCTTCTCAGTATCCCTAGAGCCAGGAGGACCATTCTGCCTATCTTGGTCTGGGAGGTGGCAACTCAACCATCCCAAAGTGCGGCCATCTTCAAACACTTATTTCTGGACTTCTTTCCCCATTTTGGGAACTTTTCCTGTGTTTCTTGGCTCCTTGAAGATGCAAAATCCGACCAGAAATATCCTGTGTGATAATGTACACATCACTCCCTGTCAAACAAGAGGAAAGCACTCTTCCTGTGTACGGAACCCTGGTGATGCAGAAAACACAAGCACTCAGGGTTTAAGATTAAAGAATGCCTATGCTTCTATTCAAATTTTAACTATACTGAAGATTTGATACCCATATTTTTTTTAAACATAACCACAGAGAGACCAAACCAAGATGTATGAACTACAGAGGCTATCAGACCCAAATCGGAATTACAATTCCAAATGACCTGTCACTATATTGTAAAATAAGCCTTCCGACATTCCAAGGAAGACACAAATTTTGCAGATAGTATCTGACTGAAAGACTAAAAGGTGTCAGTAATCATAACAAATAATAATTTGTTATGATTTCACCAACTATTGAGCTGGCAAAAACAAATATTAACATCTTTGCCTCTTTAGTCTTCTTTTAATACTCCCTCAGAACCTCTGAAATTGCCAGGCCCACAGTAAAACACGGAAAACATTCAAGTGAGAAAAAGAGTAGAAAGGAGGAGAATCGCCAAAACTAATTTTCTTAGGTAATGGCAAACAGAATGTGAAAACTTGAGAACAAACAGCTAAATCCAACATATCAGGAAAGGCATAGTTTCATGCAGACGAGGAGGCAAAGAGACAAGAAGCTAAACTATGCATGCTGGGGTTGGCATGGACAGGCTGGGGAGGGCATATGGACTATACTGCAGGAGGGTCCGGGTGGAATCATCATAGTGCTAGACATTGCTGATCAATATTGTTATCACCAGATTTGGTGATCATTGGTGAATTTGTGTGGGGACTGAATTCACGACTTTTCCAGTAATACCACTATATATATCCATGGCCTGGGTATGCCCATGTTATAGACTGGAAGCTGGGGAGGCCACTTTGCCCTCAAGTTTGCTGTTACTGGTCAAGATCCAGCAGTGGCAAGTTTCTACTTGTTTTTTGGTTATTAGCTCATTATTGGGAGTCTGTACACTCTGTATTTCTTAGCTGCTTAAAGCCTCTGATGATGATGGGGAGGGCAGAATGTACAAGAAAATAAATAAAAATTAAAAGAAAAGAAAAAGAAAACTGAGGTGGGGTTTTATTTTGGTTTCTGGCATTTTTCTTTGAAACACAACTGAAAAAAAATGAAATATCTCATTTACTAGCTCTGTTGGTACAGTTAACATCTTGATTGGGGCCTGAAGCTTTGTTCATATAAAAATAAAGCTAATTATTTTGACTCAAATACAACATTATTTGATAAATAATGGAGAAATCTTCCCATGTTCTCTCTAATTTAATTTCCTTATGCCCATGGCTGGAGCAAAAATTCTGAGTTGGATAAAACTTGAGGCTGACCCACAATGACATTTTTCACTTTACCAAGGTGAGTCTCACCGAGAAAGATGTATTGGGCCTCTAGCTAGCAATTCAGAAACATAAAGAAGTTCTTTGACCAGTGTCCAGAAAATTTATTATTCTCAAATGATAGATGATTCGAGAAGTCGTAAAACCAGTTTATCCCACATAATTCCAAAGAAAGAAAGAGAGAGAGAGAGAGAGAGAGAGAGAGCCCGAAGGGGATTTTAGGCATGATAAAAGACATGAAACTTCCTCACACAGCCAAGTTAACAATCTCACAATTGAATTAAACCACATTATAATTAATTAATTGGTACAAGCGAATTTTGCATGTAGGATTGCTCTAGATAAATTGACCCGGAAACTTTAAAGAAGGAGCTAGCAACTACATTCTCCTTGAAAAATCTATTATAAGTCTTCACGCCTCCAATCTACATGGATCCCCCATAAAGTGATCTTGAGTCATCAGAAGTATCAGAGAAATATGTGTTCCCTAAAAATTATTAGTAGTATTGCTCCTATATTTTGAGTGATTCTTGACTTTAATCATCTGATAAATAAGACCATCTAGCTTGATTCATCCTATTGTGATCTACCTGGTTTTATTTTGTTATTGTTTGCTTGTTTTCTGCTTGGCAAACTAAAACTAGATGGTTTTTCTGTTATATATAACTGAATAACCATGCATCTGCTCTGAGACATCTAAGGGATTCCGTAATCAATTAACTTATAAAAGCTAAAGCACTCAATTTAGGCTGAGCTATCTAAATCCCCAAATCTATTTTTGCCCATTCTTTAACCAAGAATGTCCATGATCTTCAATAAACAGATTTCTAGGGGAGAAATGGTATGGCTTAAGTGTTTCGTTCCTTCTCAGAGTAATAAACCAAAAACTCCTTTGCCCAGAGGTGGGATCTGAAACAAAAATGGAGACTTTGTTGGCTAGAACCATTCATATCTTATCTCTTATACCACCTCATTTCAAATGTGAAAACTAAAGGATTGTTAAGTGTCAAACAATCTGGTAACAAAATATGAAGTTCTGCAAATAAAATTCCAAAATTTATGATGGTATGCTCTTTGATTAATAGTTTAATATATATTACAGAATCCCAAGAAAGCTTCTTATTTATGAATAAAAATGTAAATAAACATGAGGATTGAACATAGGCAATGCAGTTTGAAAGTAAAATTTGTTTATGGAGAATGCTGAATCTCACTAAGTTATTGTCCTCCAAACGTGACAATATTTATAGCACTACTGATGTTTTACAAATAATAAAAATGACCTTAAAAGATGCTGCATTAAAACTTACATTAATGTAAAGTTATTGGTGAACAGCAAAGTGCAAATCAGTTAAGAAGTGTAGCAATGGACCATGATCCCAATAACATCTGAAAGTCAAATACTTCATCCACTGTATAGGTAGTTTTAGAAATATCTGTGTATTTCAGAGAGAGATACCGTATATTCTTTGCAGGTAGTTGTGAGTTATCGCCACAGGAAAGCATAAATTCAAGAAAAGTTAGGAAGGTAGGAAGCAAGAACTATAAATCTGAACTTCTTGACAACTAAGGTTGAATTCTCAGCAGTTGTATTTCATAAATAGTCTTTGAAAGGAAAGGGCTTTAATTATATTTATTAAGTACTTTGAAGTATTGCAATAGTAGTTTAACTTCCATATAGCGAATGACTTAACAAAAAAAAACATAAAATAAAAGAGGACAATAGAAATATCAATCAAAAAAACAAGATTTTTGTGTATATCTGCATGTTTGTGTTATTTTCTCATAAATATGAATACACTGTGAAACAGTGATGGAGGAAGGTCATTGGTTAATTAAATAAAGAAACTGCTTGCCCTGATAGGTTAGAACATAGGTGGGTGGAGTAAACAGAACAGAATGCTGGGAGGAAGAGGAAGTGAGCTCAGAGACGCCATGCTCCCCTCTCCCGGGCAGACGCAATAGCTCTGCTCTCTGATGCAGATGCAATTCAGCTCCAACCCAAGATGGATGTAGGCTAGAATCTTCCCAGTAAGTGCACCTTGGGGTGTTACACACATGATTAGAAATGGGCTAGTCCAGGTGTAAGAGTTAGCCGAGAAGAGGCTAGTAGATATAATGGGCCAAGCAGTGTTTAAAAGAATACAGTGTCCGTGTAATTATTTCGGGGTATAAGCTAGCCAGGTGGCCGGGGTGCTGGGGACGCAGCCCCACCGCTCCTATTACTACAAAACAGGTATCCTCTTACTATTCAAGCAAAAGACCTGTCATGGCTTATTTTACTTGATCTGATATGAGCTTCTGAACAAAAATGATTAAATAATACCACTTATGGAATCTTATTCAGTCATAAAAAATAAAATTATGTCATCTTCAAAAAGGTGAATTCTACTAGAAATCATAGTATTAGGTGAAATAAGTCAGATTCACAAGGATAACTAAGAAAAGACTTCTGTCATTTATAAATCCTAGCATATAGGGGCAGATTTGACGGGAGGAAACTGTGAGCAAGTCCCCAACTAAATGCTTTCTACTATAAGCTGCATTGTCATGGCGTCTCTTCAGAGGAACAGAACAGTGACTGGGACCATTGTCTTCAGCAGTCTTTTCATGGCACCAGATCCCTAGCAGCGTTGACCACAGAACTCATACATACCATGGACTCACCACAATCCCATCTCACTTCTCTGGATCATCGATCCATCTTTTCTCCAAATCCATTAGCCCCTCTACATTCATAATTCTTCACTCTCACATCATTTAAATTATATCACACATTACTTTGAAGTTATTCTGGCCATTTTGATCCTCTGATATTTTATTGCATTCATGTAGAAAGAGCTCATCAATAAATGAACACAAGTATCCATTTTACCCCCACCTAGACTCAAGCACCTGAATGTTCAAGTGGATTGATCCCTTCATAACTCCATGACTGTCAGATTCATTATCAATATCCACTACATCTGCAATATCCACTACATCTGTGATTCCTATCATGTTTCCCTGTTTAGAAATTTCTTTGCTGATCTCATATCTGGAAACATTCTTTCCTCAAATTACCCCTTTGCTTCTACCTCCTGCTGTGTAAAGAAATTAGACATTGTCAAAGAGGGACTCATTGCTCTAACAGCAATATGTGATCTATCTATACCTACCCTGTCACTATCATTCTCTCCAGCCCCCACCTATTTTCCAATTAGAAGTTACTGCCATCTCTACTTTGATCCCGTTCCCTATATTCTTTAGAAACGTGACATAATAATTCCTTGTATCCTTTATATACACACACATTTACTCTATATTTAAAATTCCCTCAGTGGTTTTAAACTACTTTCAAATCACTACTTTTTAAAAACTAAAACTCACTTGGACTATCACTTTTATTTCTTTAACTCTAATGCTTATCTTTGTGTTCAACTTCCAAGCCAAATTCCCAAAATAGTAGTAAATATGTCTTCAGTTTCTTTGCCTTCTACTTACCTCTTAACCTTCTGGAATCTAACTTCTATTCCCATTACACCACTGAAACATCTCACAAATATCATGTATTTTCTTATTTTCTAGTCTTTTCAGCAACACTGAACTTTATTCTTGTTTAAATGTTCTTGCTTTTGGAAATATATCCCATTTTTTCTTCTTTCCATCTCTTCCCTCCTTCTGACCATAAAATATCAGCGTTCCCCAAGAGTGGTTTCCAATTTTCCTCTTATCTTTATCTGTTCGCTGTCTTCTAATCTTTGTGTACTTCCATAAACCTTCCATTTTCATCACTCTGTTTTTATATCACTTAGTTACATAGGGCATCACTTTGAGGTGCCTACCCTTAATTACTTCATCTATGTGTACAAGTAATCAACTATTTTCTTTCTCCATGACCACCAGAACTTCTCATTAAGTTTTATAATATCTCTCTGACTGCCAACTAAATATTTATGCTTGAGCAGCTCAAAAGCATGTCACACTCAACATCTTAAGTATGTAGTATATTCTCAATAATTTTTGTTGAACAAGTATACCAAATTATAACAATATCTATGCAAAGCAACTAAATCCAGAAGAGATATAGCACATGACAAAACTCAACTGATAAGCTGCAGATTTTTGAGTACAGAAGAGAGGCTACAAAATAGGTCTAAACTTGATGAGCAGGCTGAAGGATTACATATGCATTCTATATCTGGGTTAATAATTACCCAAGCATAAGTCAACTAATAGAGAAAATTATGGGAACAGAAATAGGAAAATACATATGATTAATTGGGTTGTTTAGAAGCATGTATACTGAAGCAAATGATTTGAGAGGCAGCATTTGATTTTGCCTTATGCCCATGCTTCCTGCCTCTTAACCATGGTAATGTTACATAGAAATATTCTGGTAAACTTGTGTGTTTAAATATAATAATTTACAACTGTCTCTTCCTGCTGCATGAGTATCTAGATGTAGACCTCTCAGCTACTCTCCAGCACCGTGTCTGCTTGCACGCCACCATGCTTCCCACCATGATGATGATGGACAAAACCTCAGAAACTATATTACATAAATACTTCAAATTATTCCATCCTTAGTACCAGGAGTACTATTGGAAGAGAAGAGTGACCTCTGCTGGAGCAGGCCTGAAGCAATGACCTCCTCAGGAGCCACCACTCAGAGAGCAGGCCTGAGCCAGAGACCTCTGTGGGACTGGTCCAAAGCCAAGGACATCCGTGGAAGCAGGCCCAAGTCAGGGACATCTATGGGAACAAGCCTGAGACAGCAGTCTCCACAGGAGCAGGTGCAAGGGAACGACTGCCGAGAGAGCAGGCCCAAGCCATAGACCTCTGTGGGAAGAGGCCTGAGCAGGTCTGAGTCAATTACCTCAGCTGAAACAGGTCCAAGAAAGCAACATCCACAGGAACAGGCTTGAGCCAATGACCTCTATGGAGCAGGCTGAAGGCAATGACCTCCACAGAAGCAGATACAAGGGAGATACCTCAGAGGGAGCAGATCCAAGCCAAAGACCTCTGCAGGACAAGCATGAATTAGCAACCTCTGAGGTAGCAGGCCTGAGCCAGCAATCTCTGCCACAATAGGCCCAAGGCAGCAATCTCACAATAAATAAATATAATAAATAAATAAATATAATAACTTACAAATTCAGAATTTATTATAATATTGTCAAGTTTACCTTGAAAATTCCTAGGAAATTTTGTATTGACTAACAGGTTTTCAGCAGGGGCAGCAAATCAAACAAAAAATATAGGTCAATTATAATCATCTCAATTTTAAGAACAATTAACTGATAATAAAAACAATAGAGGTGACAAAAAACAATACTGATATCTGAACCTAGAAAGAGAGTGAGCCTGGATGGAGGACATAAGAGTGTCCAGCTACATATGTAGATTTATTATTTTCCATTAGTTGGCAATCAGGAACGAGTATGCAGTTAATTCCAGTCAACTAGCCACAGCCTCTGATAAGCCAATGAAAATCAGGTTTCATAGCTTTCCATACTTTTTTTTAAATTAACATAGATTCCTCCTTCCTCTTTCCTTTGTTCTAGTATTTGTTGAAGGTAGACAGTTGGATTTGTGGCCATGAAAAAGTTCCAGAGAAGATACCATTCAGGCTAGAATCAAGAGGGTTTTTTCCCCCTAGGCATCAAAAGTGATCAAACGTGAATACTTTGAGCATACTAAAAATGAAATTCTTCATTGTCTAAAAGAGAAGATTCAAATATGGAAATAAATTCTTGAGTGGTGGGTTGAAATTGGAAGTTTAAGAGTGAACTCATAGTTTGTAGCATAAATAATATATATCCTGCTATGGACTTACCTTTTAAATTAATCTCCCCCTTTATCTCTTCTCCTTCCCTCCCTTCTTCTTCTTCTTCTTCTTCTTCTTCTTCTTCTTCTTCTTCCTCTCTCTCTCTCTCTCTCTCTCTCTCTCTCTCTCTCTCTCACACACACACACACACACACAGACACACACACACCACATCAGAAAACTTGGAGGGCTTGTAAAGATTAGCGTTCCCATCCCATCTTGGTTTCTGACTCCCTGAACCTGTAAAGAGCACAAGCATGGGTACCTGTGCTAAGTTTCCAGCTGGTGATGAAAATGCTGATGCTGAAAGAACACAAACCACGGAATCTCCAACCCTGTCTACCAAGAGGAAACGACATGACAGCACGCCAGTAATGACGAGCATTTCTAGCACCCTTGTATTGGGGTTTTGAAACTATTCAACTTGCAGAAGAAAGAAAGCCTTGAAAAAATGGCTAACGTAGTCTCGAAAAAGGGA
This sequence comes from Microtus oregoni, assembly GCF_018167655.1. Taxonomy (NCBI): domain Eukaryota; kingdom Metazoa; phylum Chordata; class Mammalia; order Rodentia; family Cricetidae; genus Microtus; species Microtus oregoni. The sequence goes on from NW_024543833.1 coordinate 5,591,919, forward strand.
AGGGAGGACTGAAACACACTTTGGTGGACGAGAGCAAAGAAATGCTTTAGGAATCTTGGAACATGTCTAAAAGAACACAAGCATCAGCTTCAAGGAGATTCTGTTGGACAAAGCAACTCAGCATCAAAATAAGAAATGAGAATAACTGATTGCAAACTAGGAATCCATAAATACACAGTGAAACAGTTCTAGTTTACAGTGGAATCTAACCTGTGTCACTTACTTGTTAACATAGAATGTTCTTTTCAATGAACTTTATGGCAGCGAAATGTAGAGGGTTCCTTCCCAACTGAATGACACAAGTCAACATCCTTACAAAAGTGATACTGTAGCTATTGGAATGCTTCAGCATGCAACTACTTATGACAACATGTCAAACAAGTTAAAAGTGTTTCCTGCAAATGCACACCCCAGATGAACCCATATCAAAGGGCTTTCTGCCACAGTGCTGATATACAGATTTCAAAAACAGTCAGGATTGTGGTAGCTAAGACAGAAGTGCCATTCTGAATTGAGGAAAACTAAAGCTGCAACGTAACTAAATGAAATGTACAGATGTGGATTGGATCCGGGACATCAACAGAACAACCGGGCTCTGTGTGTCCGGTTACACAGGTGCATGGCTGTAGCCATTGATTTGCAGCATGCACTGATGGATAACATAAAATGCACATTGTAGTCAATAGTCTCCAGTGTGTTTAAGAGAAACCAGCCGTGTATCTAAAACTTCACACTCAAATTGTTCAAGGAGAAAGAGAGTAATAATGTATATATCTATTTGCAGAATAAAACAAAAGAAAGCAAATATAAAAAGCTGGTAATGTTTGAGAGTCTGGAAAGGTGTATACCTATTTGAAATTTCTGTGATTTGAAAGTGTATCAAAAATTAAAATACGGCCCAAAAATAATACAAATAGAAATATCAACCTTTAGTTGAAGCCAAAATGGACAGTACTGTTCTTGACCAGACTTTATTAAAAACCACATTAAGGGACACAACAGACTTAATGTAAGACCTTGACATTTCACAGAAAGTGTGGGTTTGAAGCAGAATCCTGATGGAAACTGTTTCTTTTCATCATAGCCTGGTACCTTCAAACTCACATTTCTTTTCAGGCAGAGCAGTAATGGTGTTATTGTCATTAACATTTTAGTGCTCACCCTTTCCAACTGCGAGCCGTAATTCGGAAGAATTTCGCTTTCACACTGTCTCCCACTTCTTAACAGCTTCATTCTCTAACGGAACATGAAACGTGTAACATACAGATGCAGAAGTCACTCCTACTGCAGTCAGAGGACACACCTAATCGGTCCTCGTGTGGTCCCTCTTAAAACTGAGGTTTTTCTCTCCCTCTGAGCAGAAATAAATATGTTTCTGAAAAACAGTTGAAAATGTCCATATTGCTAATTCCTGTATGTCTTCAGGGTTTGCTAGCATTCCCTCATAATAATGTAGACAAATTTTCTCATTCTGCTTGCCAAAACACAGGTTCATTATAATTTGCAATGTGGCGAATTTCATCCAAATATAATTTTGCAGCCTCACCCAACCGTACATCTCTGAGCACTAAACAGAAATAAAGTCATTATCTGGAGAGGCAGCACTTAAATAGAGAAGCTAACGGATAGGGTCACAGATGCGATTGACTTGAATGTTCCTTGGATCTGTCTCTGAGGTCCCGCCCTCTCTTTTTGTGCATTCATGTCTATAAAGCACATGTCTATAAATTTCTCATCCTAGCATGTATTCAGGCATACAATGCACAGATGTGTAGTTACAGTGTACTGGAACAGCATGTCAGCTGAGAGCCTGCTTTGTGTGACTATGATGATTGTGCTTCTTAGATTAATAATGTTCAATACCTTCATGGCATTTAAGAGAGATATCAGAGTTTTTATTCTTCCAATGTTTGCATTGTCCCTAGTTTAAGTAAATTCTTTTTCTACCAAGATGTTGATTTTAAAAAAAAAAAACTTAGAAATTATAGAAAATGTTTTCTTCCTTCCTTGCTGTGGTTTGGATGAAGTTTGTTCCTGCTAAAATTACTAGTCTCTCTAATAGTACCAGGAGAAAATAAGGCCTTTTAAAGGGTAGTCATGATGGTACCACTCTTCACAAATGGACTAACACCTTTCTTGGCAAATTGAGTTGTGTGTTCCTGAGAAAGTACTCCGTCTCATGGAACTGAATTAGTTTTCTTGTGACTGGAGTAGATTTTGTTAAGATGAGTCCTAACACCCTACACACACACACACACACACACACACACACACACACACACACACCAGGCCATAAATTGACCCAAGGTCCTTACCAGGAGTCAAGCAGATACTGACATCATGTTCTTAGACCTCTAGAACTATGTACTAAATAACCCTCCTTTTTTTAAAATTCCCAGAGTTACATATTCTGTTATATAAGACATATGTGACCGAAAATAGACTGAGACGCCTCATATCCCTCTCAGAAATAACCACATGCACCAACTTGGGATGAGAATTTGGTAGACAGAGGACACTGACCAAGAATGGCACAGAGCTATGAATTTGCAGTTTCAAGAGCTAGAAAACTGATGATTGTGTGCTGGGAGGCCCTGCTGGTCAGAGTTTGTAGTCTACCATGGCCTGGTAGCTCTCTCTAAACTCAACATGAACAATACCCCACCACCATCCCTCCACCCCACCACCCTGGCAGCAAGTGTTCTATTCTCTACCTGGTCTTTAGGCCCAGATGCCTGACTTAACTCTAGTGTGAACCTGAACACAGCCCCCTGCAGAAGCTTTCCCTCTGGTGCCCGTATGATCATTAGACATTGTGCTAGGAGCATCACTATAAGACTGTGCTCCACAGATAACTAAGACATGTACTAGGAGCTTTATGATAGGAGCGTGCTGCTTAATATAAATTAGTTGAGAATCCAGCTACCACCCCCAATCCTATATATTCCCTGTGCTCTGGGATAAAGCTGAACAGACTCACTGAAGCTCTACCTGAGGGGAGAGAAGGTGCTTACAGGTCGCACAAAGCTTTCTGTTGTTGCTTCTGTCCATTGTCCTCGTGGACTGGTGGCTAACAGGTCGTAAGTTTAAAGGGAACCCCACAGATTCTGCCAAAGGGATCTAAGGGAACAGCAAGCCCAAGGGCTGTGGAACAGCAACACAAAGTCCTTTCTGCCCAATGCCTTTGCTCCGGTCACCATTGTTCAACCAGGAAGCCACAAGTCTCTGTGGGGCGCTTTTCAGTTGAGAAGTTAGCAAGGAAAGAGTTGGCTGAGGCTCACTCCTTTCTCTCTCAGATCTTTCAGCATTTGCCCTGATATCAGCTCCAGGTTTTTATTATTAAGACCGATTAGAACTCGTGCGACACCTGAATTAATGCAGCCATGTTCCTAACAGGCACGCCCAGAGGTTTGTCTCCTTGGCAATTCCAGATCCTGTCAAACTGGCAGCAAAATTAGCCATCACACATTTGCTGTTTGCTTTAAAATCAATTTCATTTACAATAAGTGCATTTGCTAAGCACATATATAATGCAGAAGATTCATTCTGTTGTATGAGGCACAAAGAATTTTACTCTATACATATTACTTTGGGAAACAGTGTGTTAAATAAAACTTCTTTCCTGGTCGTCATTTCCTTCTCTTTAATGTACTGCTGTGATCGTGTATCTTCCCACAAAGACGCCTAGTTAGTGGCGTGATGTAACCTCTTTACAGAATATCTCTCATAGATCTGAGGTTTTCTTGTTGGTAAAGAGTGTAGATCAAAAACTGAATCAAAGTCTGAGTTTTTGGTGAGCTATTTTTCAAAACATGAACCATAATATATAGCAACTTTATAAACTATTTTCTTCGCTTTTTCATGACAAAAAAGTGAGTTAACGATAGCATCTAGATTATAGTAAGTTAGTATTTGCCAAGCATATTATCTAGCACACACTAAGTACGTAATAAATATTAAATGTATTTATTTACACTGTAAGTAAGGAGAGTGAGGTACTGGTACTTGGTGCCTAGAGGAGAAATTCAAGCTTAAGAACTTGAAAGGTGAAAAAAGAGAATAAATATTTGTGCGAGGCAGAAAAGACACTAATGGGACCACTCAGAGAAAGTATGAAAGGAAAACAGCTAGAAGTCAGTTCCGCACCATGTTTGAAACCAAGCAGCTTCAGATCTGCTCGGACAGCTAAATTCCTTTAGTGGGAGCATTGTCACCCTGGCAATACCTTATTCATAAAAGAAATATTACTAGATCTGAAACAACATATTAATCCTAATACAGTTTTTAGTGGGTGACTTCAGTGTCCCAGTCTCACCAACAGACAGGTTATCACAACCGAAACTAAACAAAAACCACTGGAGTTAAATGAAATCATAAATCAAATGGACATAACAGACATCTAGAGAACATTCCATCCAGACACTGAAGAATGCACACTCTTCTCAATAGCTCTAGGAACTTTACCCAAAATTGACCATATATTAGAACTCAAAGCAACTCCCAACAAATACAGAAAACTTAAAATAACAGACCATGTCCTATCTGAACACAATGAATTAATGCTAAATATCAACAACAATAGAAACTACCAAAAATATAGAAAGTCATGGACACTAAATAACAATACAGAGTGATGATTTCATAGCCCAGGGACCCAGGAAATGGGACTGGCAAAAAAAAAGTCAATGAAATGATTCTTAATGATATTTTGCTATATCAGTGCCTAATCCAATTGCCATCAGAGAGGCATCCCAGCAACTGATGGGAGCAGATGCAGAGATCCACAGACAACAGGCAGAGTCAAGAGAGCACAGCATTAGAAGGGAAGGAAGGACTGTGGTAGCCAGAGGTATTGAGGACATCACAAGAACATGACCTACAGAATCAACTAAGTAGGGCTCAGAGGGGCTCACAGACATTGAAGCAACAAACATGGGCCCTATATGGGTCTTTCCTAGATTCTATGTATATACCTTATGGTTGTACAGCTTGCTGTTCTTGAGGGACTTCCAACAGTGGGATTGGGGGTTGTCTCTGCTTCTTTTGTCTCACTTGGAACCCTTTCCCCTACTCAGTTGCCTCTTCCAGCCTTGATATGAGCATTTGTGCCTGGTCTTATTGTACCTTGTCAGGTCATGTTTGGGGAATATCCCACAGAGACCTGAGGAAGAACAGATCTGGGGGAGATGGGAGGTGTGAGAAGGGACAGGGAAAAATGGAGGGAGGGGAATCAGCAGTCAGGAAGCAATGTGTGAGAGAAGAATAAAGATGGAAAAACTAGGAGGGTCTTGGAGAGCCCTGGTCCTCAATCCTCAATGGAAGCCTGGAAAGATTCATTCTGTTAAGAGCAGAGAAGCCAGTAGCAGATGTTTACCTTCCTTCGGCCATGCCTTTCCTCTGAACCTTCTGAAGGTGCTGCTTACAATAGGACTAGATCTTCCTTTGCTAATTAAGGCAATCAGGATAGTTCTTAAGATGTGGCTCCATCTTCAAGTGATTCTAATTTGTAGCAAGTTGACATTAAAGCCAACATAACCACAGTGCATGAAATTTTCAAAGAATAAATTTGAAAATTAAAAATTGATAATGAAATCCAAATATTGTGATGAAAGTTTCTAGTTCATTCTGTTAATGGAAAAGTACACTATGATTTGTTAGGAAGTATTTGTTGAGGGCCTTATGGAGGAACTCAAGCTAGAAAGATAGGGAATATACTCACCGGAAGTCAAAGAACTCAATCAAAAATTTATTCATAGCCACAGTGTCATTTGTTGATGCACAGAGCTGCCTCCTAAACAAATCCAAGATGCACCACTAAGGAAAGTCAGAAATAACTTGGAAATGTCCCAGGGAGTGAGGTAAGCTTGTCCACGCTGGGCTCACACTGTGTCCTGGGATCAGTCGCAGTCTGATTGGATCACAGTGTGGCCTGGCTCCTTGCGGTTCCCATGGAGGAAAGCAAGAGAGGCTCTAGAAAGAATAAGAAAAGAGGTGTGCTTTTCCCAGTCTACATGAATATCCCATTTGCCTATGTCAGTCACATGACTGCAGTGGACTAAGAGGTGGCCATGGATTCCAGCACTGTGGTGGTAGAAACGGCCAAGAGCACCAATACGGGGCGAGTGAGTAGTGAGCATAGCAGCTTGGCCTATTCCAGATGTGTGGGATGAATGGATGGATGAAGCGCTGAGTGTTTCCTCTGTCCTAGGCATCTCTTGTGGCTTCCCTGGATGACTTCCAAAGTATTCTACAAGGTGGTGCTGTGATCTACATTTTATAGACGAGAAGGCTGAGGGTACCAGAGGTTAATTATGTAGCCTCTGTCAATAGTTGGCAGATCCTACTTTAAACATTGCCATATCCAAGTCTCACGGATTTTTGTTTCAATTTAGACTTCGGAGAAAATCACTTAAGGTTAAGTTAAAAGGTCAATTTAAAATTAAAAACCCAAATTGAAAATAAAACACAATACAATTTTGTATAAATCCTCATCATAAATTCTACATTTTCTGGGAAGATGTTTCACAACGATTCCTTCAAAATATTTGATAATGTTGGGTGTAAACACATCATCTTGTTTGCCAAATTCTTCCTAAGGATTCATTTTTTAAAAAAAAATAGGAAATTGCATGTTTTCTTGGCCAAGAAACTGGGAGATACTTTTGAGTTTTATACAGTTAGCAAATGAGTTTTCACATCTATGAGAAAATATGCTATTTGGTACAGTTTTACATACAGAGATTCAAGAGGCATCTAGTGTATCATGTAAACCGAAATTAAAGTTCCTGGTCTGCTCAGAGACCATCACATTGACTATTAGAAAACGTTAAGCGGAACAGTCATGACCATGCTGTTTACCAACACAGTGCATTATATTGGGTTCCTTGTTGCAATGCATTTATCACCCAGGGTAATAAATCACTGTGCAGTGCAGAGAAATCTGACCTCTGAAACAGATGCACTGGCAAGACTTAGCGCAATGTTAGATCGAAACAATAGTCATACAACTGAGAAGTCGTAACTCATTTTAACTTGGCACATTTCCGTTTCCTTTTGTTTGTTTTTTCCTTCTAGGTCCTGGAATGGCATTCCTTAGGGGTGTTGGACAGCAGTCTGTCTAGCAACAAGGTCAGGAGGTAGGAGAAGAAGAAAGTCCCAGGAGTAACAGGACATGTAGGGAAGACTGGACCCAGAAAGCTCACTGTACTTTCAGAAAGCAAGTACGGTATTGGTTTCCTAGTATAATATGCATGGAGCTACAGAATGATTAATAAGCCCTATTTACCTGGAAGGGATAAAGAAAAGCCACAGAGAGCTGCTCGGACATTTAGCTGAAAGAAGACTGAAGATTCAAACTGGCATTGTTCGTAACTGAAAGTGACTGGGAAGTGATGGGATAAACCTGAGACGCCACAGAGCAATAGAAAGGGAAGGTGCTGCCAAGAGTGCCCAAAGGCTGTGGTTAGGAACAATTAATACGATTTCATCTCTGCTCGTTTCCTCCATCAGACTCTTTGATGAACCCATTACTCTTATCTGGGTCTCAATTTTCTCGTCAGGAAGTTTGAGTGCTTCCCAGTCTGATGTTCCTGAAGAATCTGACCCTTAATATCACCTGGCCAGGATTTTTCTGTGGCAGGTGCGTCCTCTGATGCTCTTTACAGCTTGTGAACCCACATCCTCACTCCATCCTCAATTCCAGGTTCTGCTCTAGTAAGAACACCATGGAAATTAATATTCTGAAGCATGGAAAGTGAGTCGTGAGCTTTCCCCAGGGCTGGTATCAGTATTCTGGAACTCACCTGCCAGATCCCAGGTGTCCAAACACAGGAGCCCTGGTCCTGCTTTGAAATACAATTAAGCTTCTTGGCCTCTCTATTTCAGCCTAATACATATAATCAGGTTACTGATACTTGTTTGATAGATGCAGTGAGCTTTGATAATGTTCTCTTTAAGCCACTAATAATGGCTCCTGTATTGAGTTTTTCTTTGGGGGGTGTTTTCAGTTTTTCATGGAAGGCAATAATGAGCCATTTGTCTCCCACTAGTAATCAACAAATCATTTGCTCCCTTCTGTTGCGGCCATTATTAAACATTGGCAGCAGGAATTTTGTTCTGAGTTCTAATGAAATCTTTTCCCTTGTAAGAGTACAGCTTTTACATAAAGCTATGGGAAATATACCAACAAAGTTTACGTGTGTGTGTGTGTGTGTGTGTGTGTGTGTGTGTGTATCTGTTTAAAAGGAATTCTGTATGGAAGTATAAAGCAAATCATCTCGAGTATGTTTTCTCTCCTATAAATTCCATTTTATATGCAATGTGTTACAATTGAGCTTATCTGATTCTTTCAATGTGTTGTTACAGGGTAAGCTAAGAGATGGCAGAAGAGGGTGTTACACCAATGAGTACCCTCCCAAATTCCAAGCTCCTGAGTACACCAAGAGCATACTGGGAGGATGAACCTGAACTATGTTTGCTTTCCCAGTGCATAACCCTTGCAGATGATAAGGAATCCCTGGTACTTTGGAAGCTACGCCTGTTTTTCAATCTATTCTTCTGTGAGAAAAAGTAGGAATGGCTTTAATGGGATAGCAATAATTGAGTTCACAGATTGTTCTTATAGCCAAAGTTGGCAAAGCATTGCAGGAGTTGCGTCATAGAGGAACCCACAGAACGGAGACATAAGTAAAGTGCTGTCTTTGTTCAGCTTGGGGCAGGCTATGCAGAGTACAGAATGACCCACATTATAGAGCATATTTTTTTTCTCTAAAATCATAGGCAGTATGTAAGTGAACACTGTTTTAATACCTGTCATTTAAATTGGTGATAATAGAAACAGACTAAGTATATTTTAACTGGGAGAATAGATCACAGAAACCTGGACCCCAGGCCACCAGACTGTTCACACTCTTGTTTACAAGTACCTATTTCTCCTCTGCTGCAGCTCTATGAACTGGGTACTCAGGGGCTCTTGTTGGCTCTTCTAGAGAACAATTTTCATAACCACCACAGATCAGTGTACCCAAGAAACTCATCTGGTTCAGTGAGATACAAACATTAACAAGCACAGAGCCATGATGAAGTACAAAATATTCAAACATGAGGTTGATATTATGGTCATTAATGAAGCGCAGCTTCTGAAGTCCACTAGTAAGCCAGATGTGTAGGGCTGTGCCCATAGGCTTATGAAGAAAGGCCACCATTTAAGTCACATGTTTGCTCTGTATTCAGCCACAGCGCCATCCAGTGGCTGTCCATACTCATTCTTGCCTATCTGGGTTGATGACAGAGGGTCCTGAACCCCAGCAAAGGGTCCAGTAAATCTCATGGCCTTTCTCACTTCCCAGCTTAGAATGTTTCTACACCATGACTATCCATCTCTACTGAAACATGTGTTATTTAAAGCCAATTTCTCAAAGCTTTCTATTGATTTCTGTTTCCAAGTAAAACACAAAGAATAAGCAATAAAGTCATCATTTATCACTGGAGACGCTCACGGGGAGTGTCACATCTAATTTGAGTGAAAGCTGTGCCATAGCGGTGTCCGACATGAATGCCAACAAAACAGAATCGAGTTTGGAAGCAGAGAGGGCCTGCATATTTTATAGCCAAGACACCTGCTTCTCAAACAGAGTGAAGCTTAAGCAGCAAGTGCATTGAAGATTTGCAGCTGCGGTTTTGGCTTGGGCACCACTCTCATCCTAGACCTTTTGGCATTTAAGGCTGGCACTATATGCACCCATGTTCCCTTCACCAGCTACTGATGGAGATGTTTATGAGTCCCCTAAGAAATCTCACCTGTCTCAAAGTATATGTAGTATGGTCCACTTCCCCATGGGCATGTCTCCTTAAGACTGTGCAGATTGTCGTGAGTGATCTGAGATTCAGAGAAAGGTAACCCTGGATCTTTGCTTCCAGACCTTCCTTCTCCAGATTTGTTTAAAATTGTTTTGACAATGTTTCACATAGTATTCTTTCATTATGTGTTGTCTCTTGTGTAGAATGAAAATGAAAATGTTTTTCTGATTAGGACTCTGATTCCAACATGATGCTGTCTCTACAAGACACAAATATCCTCAAGTAGCACGGCTGACTTTACACTGTGCTCACTGGCTTGGTTATATAAATGCAGTTTTGTGACTGGCACCTGGTGTGGTCTGAATGTTTGAGTCTTCCCCAGAATTCATAAGTTTAAATCCACAACTCCAGAGTGGAGTCTTTGGAAATAGATTAGGTCATGAGACGAAGCCCTCATGAATGGGCTAAGTGTCTTTATATTAGATGCCTGGGATATCTGTGAAGAGAACTCAGCGTTACGATGCTGCCAAACGTTTCTAGGCCAGTGCTGAGACTATTCCCTCGAATTTATTCTAGAGCAAGGACTACACCCCAAGGTCAGTGTTAAGTATATCATGTTCATTATTATATGATCTCAGAAACTCTTTGGTTCTTCCGTCACCCCACTTCATAGACAAGAAAGTAACCTGTCTAATGGCTCCTACTTTATAAGAGGTTTGAGTTCAGATTTGAACTTGTGTCTTGTGCCTTAGCTTTTCTTTGCCTCCAGTAGCATTATGCCTGCTTTCTTGAAGCTACATCTTCTCTTTCATCTGTATTCTAAGCCCATCAACTCTTGCTTGCCTTGGGAAGCTCACTCATCTGGAGATGTTTGGAGTTAAATGGCCTCTTGCTGTTGGTCCCTGTCCCCCAGTAGCACTTTATACCTTCTGGCCTGTTCTTTGCTAGCTGACTACTGGCATGGGTTTTATCTGGCTGAAGATGGTGACCTTGTGTATAACAAGTACAGAAAAACCTTGTGTTTTAAACACATCCTTCAGTAGCGTCCCTTCAATAACTGTATAATGTCATGATATCAGACATCTAGGTGGGTAGCAGGAAAAAGAAGTATTTGTAGCAAAATGTCCAGGGCTGGTATTTCACAAATCCTGCTGCTTTAGAGAGTGTCACTTTCTTTCTTTAAAACATTCAGAGCAGAACCCCTGCTGCAAAAGGATTGTACACCTGACCACTAGGGGATCAATTTTCCATTAGCTTAGTTGGGCCAGTCCTATTCAGGCATTCTTCCCACCATAAACATGAATGCCATCCTTTAAGGCCCCAAACAAGGTTCCCGTTTCTGAAAGTCCAAGGATCTGCTTCAGTCTTCCTTAAAGGAAACCCACAAGGAAAAGGAAAGAGAAAGGAAGAGATGAAAAACAAAGATTAGATCACAGCCTCCCTCTTGCTCTATGTCTCATTTACTTCAGCTCACCTGCACGATTATCTAGATTGTGCATAAGAAGCAGAGCTTCCGTTTTTTTTGCAGCCCCTCGCAGACATTTGTATTAGGTTGGGGAAGGAAGGTTAAGGAAAAGTTCCTCTGAACAAATGGGCTTGTAGACGGAACCTTTCATTAGACACACAGCTCATTGATTCTAATCGGGGATTCAAATTGGAGAGGTCACACTTGACCTCAGCCCTCTTCCACTGGAGCGGATGGTAGGAACTCAGCCTGGCTCTGGTGTCTGAATATCAATTAGAGCAGAAACGTCCATAAGACATGCTTACACGGATTATGCATAATGAAATGGGGTTTTTAGATCTCTTTTATTTCCTACTTTCTGTCTCCACGGGGAACAAAGTAAGTTCCCTTAATAATCAGAAAATATGCTCTGCAATTCGAAATAGCATTACCAGATCACATTTAAAATATAATAGCTAAGATGACAGTAAAAAAAAGGAAGAAAACAAGAATGGAAAATGTAACAAAAGAAAGCAAAAGTTAATAATTTTAGAGCATGAACTAAAGAACAGCAGCCATTCATAACAGCACACAGTGGCGACACACTTATTTAAAAATGCATAACTATGCACATATTATTAAAAACAGAGCTGAAAGCTGGAAAAAATAGACAGTGGAAGCTTTTCCTTTATGAGGGTAAACCAGTGCTTATTTCTGAGTGGTAGAAAAAAAACATTTTTTGTTTATAAATGTTCCCCCCCCCAAAGATAAAAAATATTAAAATCCTAAAGCCCAGTACCTCAGAGAGGAAGCCAGATTGCCTCAGACTGGATTCGTTACGATGCTGGCATGCAGTGGGCCTGACTCTGATGTGACAACTGTCCTTCTCATGGGAAAAAGAGAAAAACATGAAGAGAAATTGCCATGGGAAGACACAGACATTCAGGGCAAAGATGGTGGTGACAGAGGCAGATGCTGGAGTGATTCAGCAGAAAGACGAGAGCTGTGGAAGACTATTGACACCTGGTGAAACGAAGCAAAGCATTCTCCCCTGCAGGCTCCCATGGGATCTCCTGATTTTAAGCTAGTGGTCCCCATTGGCTGTGAGAAAGCCAATGCCCGTGGGTTTACATCATCAACTTTGTGGTATCTTTGTCAGCACATCTTGGCAAACAAATGCAACAATACTTTCCAGACTTGGGTTAGTTTGTTGTTAATTTTAATAAGACTACATTTTGTGTATTTAGAACACTCTTTTAATTTTAAAAGCTAAGAGAAGGAAAGAAAACTTAATAACTGGTATTTTTATTATAAACCACCATAGATGGTCTCAGGGGGTTATGTTCATACCTGATAAAGACTCTGAAATTCAAAACACAGCTGATGGGGTCTCTAGAGCCCCGGGTTACTCCACTTGATGATATATAGCTATGTCCTCCCCTGGGCTAAATCCTTCCTACTTCTAGCAAAGGTTTTTCTGTTCTGCCACTCACACACCCTCTCCCTCCATGAGCATGCCCTAGCTATTTTCAGTCTCATTGCCTCAAAGTTTTCCTCTCTATATAGGACATCATTTCATTTATTCTTTCATCAATCATTTCCAGAGAACAGCTCTGGAGCCAGGCAATGAACTCAAGAGGCAAAAAATAAATAGGGACCATTCTTGCCCACTGAGAATTCACTGTCTAGTGAAGCAGAAAGAAAAGAACGTTCATTAGGGTGCAGGCGATGACTTGATAGGTAGAGACTGTCAGGGGTCTGTGTAGAGTCTGCTGGGAGAGCATGGAACAAAGCCCTTCACACAGACTTGGAAGGGTGAGGAGTAGAAAAGCATAAGTAAATGCAAGGAGAGAGAGAGAGAGAGAGAGAGAGAGAGAGAGCGAGAGAGAGAGAGAGAGGGAGTTTAGACATAAAGGAAGAAACTCTTTGCAGATCCAGAAATGCAAAAGAACCATGGTGAATTTGGAGGATCCTTGAGATGGAACTAGGGGATGATGGACAAAGCTACAAGAATGGTACTCAGAGGCTCACAGACCATGACTGTTCGGAAGGCCCAGGGACTGCTGGTATGACTGGAAAGGCAGGCAGGAGTGAGGCAAGCTGCGTGGCAACAGCAATGGAGTGAGAAGGAGTGAGCTGCGTGGGTGCGCATCGCAGGATGGTTGGGAAAGCTGGGCGGATGCGTAAAGTGAATCCACCTCTGTCCTTTACTTTTCAGATAAACATAGACACAGTTACTTTACCCTGTAACACCTCTGCTTTCCCTCCTGAAGATTAGGGAGAACCTTGGACTCTTTTGTTCATTCATTCATTCAGTATTTATCCCGGTGTTGGTACTGGGTGGCACTTTGTATTTATGATGCTTGCATGAGTACTATTCTAGATAGAAGACAGAGGATGGTAAGATAGGGACATTTCCAAATTGGCGTGTCTATAGAATATTCCACTGTAGTTCCTTCATAGGGAATTGTAAACATGTTTATGGAGAGCCAAAAAATATACTAATACTGCAAACTGTCATCATTAACAGCCTTTCTAAGGTGAGACAAAAATGAAAAGATACAGGAAGACAGAAAGAATAGAAGAGATGGAAGGAGACACAGCAGGTTGATATAACGAGGTCTTTGTTTTCTGAACTGAGACCCTGTATTTAAAAATAAATAAGTAAATAAATAAAAATGTTACAGATCTTTCTGAATTTTTTTTTGAAGATATAACTCAGATCTTCCAAAGAACACACAGTGGCAGCCAATTACACTAGATGGCTTAGTCAGTTTGGACTGCTGTAGCAAGCACTGTAGATTGAGTGCTAATACATGAAGGAAATGTATTCCTTGGAGTTCTAGAGGCTGTAATTGAAACTAGAGTCTACATGCTTAGGTTCTAGTAAGATCCTTCGCCTGGGTCACAGATGACCATTGTCTCATGTAAGCTCACATGCCAAAAAGATGAGAATTGTCCTTGTGATTCCTTTATACAGGCACTAATCCCTTTTAGGAGGACTCCAACCTCGTGACCTACCTATCTTCAGAGCCCTACTTCATAGTGCCACCGCATCACATAGAAGATTCCTGCATTGCCTGTGGTGGCTTTGCATCAGGCACACCCAGTCAACTGTACTACCTGTACATCCCTTTATCAATAGGTGCTCAACATGCACAAACATTTAGACCTTAATATGTGCCAAGTTCTAGTCTGAATATTTTAGATGGGTTATTTTGATTAAATATCGCAATAGTCCTATGAGTTCTTACCAATGTCCCCATTTCACTAAAATTATAGACCTAACACAGTCTTTCGAGTCTTCCTCTTGATGATGGGATCATTAAAAAGTCAAGTTGCCAGTGGCTAAGCAAATGGGTGAGAAGACAAGGTGACTTTCCCAGGTCAATGAAGTCTATGAGTGTATTATTCACAAGGTCTGAGGGGTTTTATGTTTTAGGAACAAAACCCCACTTCCCCCCAACAGAAACACCTCTTCCGCACTGCTTGCTTGCAGCACTTCCCCTGGCACTGCTTCCTGGCAGCTGATGGAATATATTAAATCAGCCCACAGGAATAAGCCAAACTCTATTAGTCACTGTGTAAAAATGCTAAGCCTGTTTATTTATTATGAGTTATTCATAAACATCAGGACAAGACTATAATTTAGCACCACCTGCAATGATTCCTGAAAGTAGCAGTATTTTGTCACTACAAGCTGATTAATTAACCTGTTCAAACAGAGCTCCAGATCAGGTGTCACGGGTGTATTCATCTTAATCTCAAAGCCACCCTTCGCGACCCATCAAAGAGAAACAAACCACCCCGTCTGAGAAAGTCAATTCAAATGATCAGATGTTGACATTGCATCCACTCAAGGAATGCTGATGATCTATTAATATTTCATTTTTTAAAAAAAACTGAACAATCTTACAAACTTTACCATCTCGGTCGCATATGTTCAAAATCACTGGAGTATAATCCGTGGTGGCAGAACTTCCTCACTTGTCCCCAGTGGCTGTCCCTGCAGGTAGAGACTAGAGCAGCCAGTGCCTGGAAAGGAACAAGAATGTGTCTCTAAGGCACCGTGTGTGTGTGTGTTCAGGGTGTTAGTGTCTTAACTGTGTCTTCTTTGTGAAATTTCATATTATGCACACTTTCCCCTACACATTATACATGTAATATGCCAATTAAAATTATCAAATGAGAAAAGATATAGAAAACGGATAGCTCAGACTCAACTACAGCATCAACCAGAGATTTAGCTAAAGATGACACTATTCTAACAATTCCAAGTCCCAGGGTCCAATGAATGGGCAAGGCGTATTAAACAAGACTCAGTAGACTTACTTCTAAAATAAGAATCATATCTATTTCATATACAAACTAAATATGACTCTATAAAAGGTACTGTGCTCCTATGTACATGTATGTATGCATACATAAATGGAAATATACGTGCATTGAGCATCATATAACAAGAGGGATACGTTCTGAAGAGTTCATTGTTAGGTCAGTTTGTTATTGTAAAAACATAATAGAATATACCTACACAAACTAGTTCTGTTATGGCAGCACTATGCAATGTTACCGTGTAGGCGACCATCCTATAAATAACCCATCCTTAACTAAAACATCTTTATAAGGTACAGGATTGTATATACAGGATATGTCTGTGCGTGTAAATGTGTGTGTGTGTGTGTGTGTGTGTGTGTGTGTGTGTGTACACAAATACAATTGTTGGCTTGTAACTTACAAATTGTACTATTATTATAATTATCTTATATTCTTGCTTTCAACATTGGTACAGACCACTCTTATTTGAGGAGATTGATACCAAAACTTAAAATATTAATTTAAAAGTCATCCCTACTGTGGTCCCTGTGATAGCAAATGGGTTACACTGACTAGCAGCCACAGCTTCACTGCTCTCTATGGAACCTGAACATTTAATCTTTGTGCCAGTCCTGGCAGAGGAGCCCTTTTTCCAGGATAAGTTAGCAGCAGCCTTGCACCAGACTCTTCTGGTCTAATCAGCCTGTTACTCTAAATGGAAGAATCCCTTTGGATGACAATAGAAAGGACTGCTCTTCCCAATTTGGAAGAGAGAACCTGAGACATTGTATGTCATTCAACTCTTCTTTTTTAATATACTTTTGTTTATTCCTTGATAATGTTATGCACATATGCAATGTATTTTGATTGCATGTGTCCTCCAACTCCTAACCCAACACCATGTTTCCCTCATAACTTCTTCATAATTTTTTATATGACAGAGTCCACTTAGTAATGCCCTTATGATATGGGTGTAGTTTCACCCACTACAGCTTGGACAACCTGACAGGGGCCATACTCCCAAAGAAAATTGACCTTCCTTACCCAACAACCTTCAGCTACCAATAATCCTTTAGCTAAGTGTGGATTTTCATGAGTGCCTGGAGGTCCACGTTTTAATTTTGGCTGCTGTAATCTTTTCCAGGTCATGTTCAAGCTTCTGTGAGGTCATCAGTGCAGGAGCATTGTCATGTTCATATGACACTATTTGGCAGAAGTCCTCCACCTCTGGTCTATAAAATCTTCCATTCCCTATTCTTTTGTGTTCCCTGAGCCTTGTGAAGAAAGTGTGTGATTCAGACATTCCACTTAGGATGCTAGAAATATGGCTCAGAGGTTAAGAGCACTGACTGCTCTTCCAGAGCTCCTGAGTTCAGTTCCCAGCAACAACATGGTGGCTCACAGCCATCTATAACAAGATCTGGTGCCCTCTTCTGATGTGTAGGTATACATGCAGGCAGAACACTGCATACATAGAAAATCTTTATAAAAAAAAAAAAAGATAAAGTGACAAAAAAGATGTTCCATTTAAAGCTGACCACCACGCCACTATTCTCCATACTTTGACCAGCTGTGAGTCTCTGTATTAACTGACATCCACTGTAAAGCAAAAGATTCTCTAGCTTCTTCTTGTAATAATACGCAATTAACACAGAGACCACCCCCAGAAAATATGGTCAACATGCAAAGAACAAAGGACTAGAGAGGGCTCAGTCCTGAATCCGGATTCTATATCTCATCCCGAGGGCCAGGAACCTTCTTAGAAGAGGATGCTAAAAATTGAAGACAACTAGAGATGATGGGTTCCTTTAAGCAAAGTGTTTTTCAGGCACAACAGGGCAGAAGCAGTTTTGAATTGTTGGTGATTGTAACAGCAGAAACAAGACCTGTGCAAGCTGTAGTCAAACAAAAATCACAACATGGAGGTGGAGGGTATATAAGTAATTCCACTACTGTCTGAGGAAGTATTAGCCTTTGATGGCTGCTGGGTTTGTTCTTGCTGTTTGTTTGATTGTTTGTTTTAATGATATGTAGGGGGTGTCTTCTTTCCCTCTGGCCTGTTGGCATATGGGGGCAGCAGGAAGTTTTGGTGGCCCATGGGCACAAACAGAGACAGATTTTGGTGACTCGGTTCAATTATATTTCCGAGTATAAGGAATATAAAGGATTGGGGAGTCTGGGGACAAACGTTAGTTTGTGTTAAGTGTCATGCTCCTATCACAAGGCTAAGTATGTAGCGGTAGGGTCCTATAGCAGAGCTCCTAGAAGTCTCCTTAGAAAGGATCTGTGCCAAGGGTCAAGCTAAAGATGAATCGGGCATCTGATTTAGAGATGTTTTTCAGATAAGGTCAGTCCTCCATTCCCAGGGACATTCTCCAGATAAGGGCAGGGAGAGGGAAGGAAGCTATGCTGTCTGGAGGGATCTCCATTTTGAGCTTCTTGGAATAAGCTGCCAGGTCATGGGGATGCTGCAACCTCTAGATATTGACTAACCAGCAATATTTTCCAAGAGATATGATCTCTGGTAGACTAACCATATGCAAGAGCAGGCCCCAATCCCAAGACTTACTGAGCAACACAAATTGAACTCCATAGAGAAAGAAAGAAAATAAGGAAGAAGCAATCTCAAAGTTGGTTAGAAAGGGATGAAAATATTGAGAGGATGGTAAGGAGAAAAGTTGAAGAGCATGAATACACTCAAAATGTATTGTCTGAAGTTCTCAAAGAATTCATTAAATTATATTAAATTGAGGGTTTAACTACCTATGGGATGGGTATCAAGGTAAGTATTTAGAAGATAGTTTGATACTGTGCCCATTTAGTAGAAAGTAGTAATAGATTCTTATGACTTCCTCAGCCACAGATTCTTGGCCATATTTTCAATGCCAGGCACAAGTTCCATCCTGTAGAATCAGAAAACAGCTGGGTATCTTCATAACATTCATGCCCACTATTTCAACAATGGGCATAGCTTACCAGGCTGCTTGTTATTACAGCTCAAAGAATTCACAGTTCTGTATGACTATTAGTGTGTTTTCTTTCCCAGCATTGTGCACAGCATTTTCTGGTACAACAAAAGCTATACATTCCGGTTAGTGCCCACTTCATTAGGCCTTGTGGTCCAAGTTTGTGCTGTTTGAGCAATAGAGTTTAGCATCACGTTCTGGTGGTCAATCAGGAGCTATGTTGATAGGCTGTGTTGTTTTAGCATTCTGTTGGATCCCCTGATCAAATAACTCAAAAAAAAAAAGTAGCCCACACCTTTCACTGGACTTTTTGTTTGATAAGTTATAGTATGTGAGAGAAGCATAATCCCCTAATGTAGGGTCATTCTGTTCCATATATATGCATATATATGGAAGCTTATAAATGGCAGGTTTCTATATTGCATTTTTAAACACCCTTAGTGTGTAAATCTCTTCAGTCCTATCTTCCCATTCCTCTCCTCACTTAAACTTTTGTTCCTTCATACCACCTGTTCTACCAGCCAACGTTCCTCCCTGAGAAATCATTCTTTTCTCCTAAAGTAGTTTTCTGGCTTCTATAGGCACTCCAAATTAAGCTCACAAACTTAAAGATTTAAAGCTAGGACCCATGCATGCACAAGAACATGAGCCTTCTATTTGTCTTGAGTCTTGGTTACATGTCTTACCCAGCATGATCTGTTTCAAATTCATTTTCTTGCAAATTTTATAATTTTATTTTTTTCTTTATAAAACTCCATTGTGTGAATGCTCCATATTTTATCCATTCTGAGACTGTTAAAGGAAAACCTTGGGCGCACTCTTCCACACACAGGCACAGGTAAGGAGTTTCTGAATAGACTCCAGTCACGCGGGAAATCAGATCAAACATCCGCAAACAAGAACTCATGAAACGAAAATGCTTCTGTACAACAAAAGGAACAATCAACCCTCTCAAGAGGCAGCACAAAGAATGGAAAGGAATCTTTGCCAGATATATGTCTGATGCAAAATTAGTGTCTGGAATATACAAAGAACTCAAAGACCTTTAAAACACACACACACACACACAAGAAAACAAGCATCCCTACCTAAAAATGGTGATGGCACTGAAAAGGATGTTCTCAAAAGAAGAGCTAGAAATGGTTATAAAATATTTAAAAGTTGTTCAACATCCTTATCATCAGGGAAGTTCAAATGAGAACTACTTTGAGATTTCATCATGCCCCAATCAGAATGGCCAATATCGGTAGAATAAATGATACCAAATGCTGGCGCGAGTATGGGAAAAAGGGAACCCTTATTCGCTGCTGGTGGGATGTGAACTGGCCCTGCTACTATGGAAACCAGAGTGGAGCATCCTCAGAAATCTAGTAGAGTTACCACATCACCCATCTCTACCACTTCTGAGCATATTCCCTAATTACTCTGCATCCTACTACAAGAGATACCCATTTCACATGATTATTCTGTTCTATTCACAATAGCTAGTAAGTGGAATCAGCCTGGATTCCTCCATCAACTGAGGAGTGAATTATTAATAAATTTTCTGAAATTAGTGAATTTTTCAGCAACTTTCCAGAAAGTAAGACAACAGATGAAGGAAAACAGAAAGAGGAGGTTTCACCTCTGGACCATATGCCCCACAGTTGACTGTTGAATACATAGATTCTTCTTTTCTTTTTAGCTTGTGGATCATTTTCACACCCAACTACCTTCCCACTTATTTATTCTAATGATCACGTATTATAGTTAAATATTTTACATGACTCAGCAATGCTCAAAGCAAAGCCAAAGTTTCCTGCCCTCACTGGGCTTCCTGGCTGGTGGCAGTGAAAGCCTTTGTTAGCCGGTGAGTATGGAAGACTCTGCATACAAATTCTTCAGTGAGGAGTCACAGTTTTAGCAGTGTTGAGACCTTCCCTCTGCAATGTCTCAACATCCTTGGTTGCTTGCATTAAAGCACACTGACTCTAGGACTCTGACGAGCAATGGTACACTTTCAAACAGCTCCTTGAGCCTTCAAAGCAAGTTTTCACATATTGGTCACAGAGGCCACGTGGTGCTTTAGGAACAGCAATCCTCAAGGGACCCTTACTCACACACTAGGAATGCTTGAACCCCAAGTTAAGTGGCTGAAACTACATGAGGACCAAAAAGACAGCTCCAGAGAATTCAGAGGGGAAAGAGCAGGGAAGAAGTAGGAGTGTTCAGAGAGGCTGAGATAAAGGGATTGATGCTCTCCTATGTTAACTGACGCTGTTTGTCTGAATTAGGACTTCTATTGCTTCTTCACCAAAACACCATGACCAAATGCCAAGTCAGAAAGGGAAGGGATTATTTGGCTTACACTTCTATATTGCTATTCATTGTTGAAGGCAATCAGGACAGGAACTCAAACAGAGTAGGATCCTGGAAGCAAGAGCTGATGCAGAGGCCATGGAGGGGTGCTGCTTACTGGCTTGCTCCCCCGACTTGCTCAGCCTGCTTTATTATAGAAACCAGGACTACCAGCCCAGGGATGGCACCACCCACCATGGACTGAGCCCTCCTCCATTGATTACTAATTAAGAATTGTCTTACAGCTGGATCTCATGGAGGCAATTCTTCAATTGAGGACTGCCTCAACTGATGACTCTTTCTTGTGCCCAGTTTTGACATACAAAACTAGTCAGTACGAATATCTTGCATATCACCATAGAACCTTCATCTGGTGATGGATGGAGATAGAGACAGAGGCCCACACTGGAGCACTGGACTGAGCTCCCAAGGTCCCAGTGAGGAACAGAAGGAGGGAGAAGATGATGAGCAAGGAAGTCAGAACCACGAGGGGTGCACCCACCCACTGAGACAGTGGGGCTGATCTATTGGGAGCTCACCAAGGCCAGCTGGACTATGACTGAAAAAGCATGGGATAAAACCGAACTCTCTGAACATGGCGAGCAATGAGGGCTGATGAGAAGCCAAGGGCAATGGCATGGGGTTTTGATCCTACTTCATGTTCTGGCTTTGTGGGAGCCTAGCCAGTTTGGATGTTCACCTTCCTAGACATGGATGGAGGGGGGAGGACCTTGGACTTTCCACAGGGCAGGTAACCCTGACTGCTCTTTGGACTGGAGAGGGAGGGGGAGAGGAGTGGGGGGAGGGGAAGAAGGGTGGGAGGAGGGGGAGGGAAATGGGAGGCTGGGAGGAGGCTGAAACTTTTTTTTCTCAATAAAAAAAAAAACTAGTCTGTATAGTCTTTGTCCTCAAACATTATGGTGGTTTGAGAGAATGGCCACCAATAGTTCATATACTTCAATACTTGGTCCAGATAGTGGAACTATTTTGATAGGATTGAGAGGTGTGGTCTTGTTGAAAGAGGTGTGTCCATGAACTCACCATCTGAGACTGTAAACAAAATTAAGTGCTTGCCTTCTTTGATAAGTTGCCTTGGTCACAGTAATAGAAAAAGAGCAAAGACAAACATTAAACATGACTTTTCCATTTCGTTTATGCAAAAATCATTAATAAAAGCAAGCTGAGAACACTGCTGGCTCCCCCAAGCACATGCGTAACCACACCAATCTGCACCATAGTCTGCACAATGGTACAATGCCTGGATGTGGAAGCCTTGGCAGAGAGGTGGGGGTATACGGACAGAAATACCCTCTTTTCTAGTTTCACTGAAGCTAGCCTGGTTGCCAATGAAACAGCCAGAAGGCCCTGGAGCCCAGGAGTTAGCGGAGCTCTCAGCCTGCTCAGGTGCAGAAGATTGTGTCCTCATTGGGGACAATGGGGCTGGGTTCACAAGTACATTGACAAGTCTCATAAAGCATGGGGTGTTCTTTCAATAGCAAAGGAGAAATGTTTCACTAATCTACATAAGGAATTCTGCGCCTAATAAAGGACCTCAGAACTATAGTTTGCAACCTATGAATGAAATCAAATCAGTATCACTCAGCCAACATTTCCCTCTAAATGAGACAGATAGAACTAGAAAATATCAGAGCATTGGATACAGAGAGAATAATTATCTCCTGAAATATTTATTCATGGCTTTGAGATGTATTTCTGCATGAATATGCCTATATATGCATACGATGTGTATGAATATGCACAGTGGGTTATAATACGAAATGTCTTACTGTGAGTTACAGCCATTAAAAATAAAGGTCATCGGTGCAGCCAATGCCCTCATATCGTATGGAGGACACTGAAGTCCAAATAGCAAAGTAGCATAGTTAGCAGCAGTGTTGCCATTACAGTGCAGTTCCGAGCTCATTATCGATTTCTCTGTACTTAAACAGTTCTCCAGAACTAAACTTACACAGGCCTCCCACCTTCGCAAGCAGCGCGCTCCTGCCTAGGGCTCCTTTGAAGATGGGTTTCAGTCACTCCATTCATAATCTTAAACAAAATTTTAAGCTAAATAGTAATGCTGACCTTTGTCGAGCTCTGGGTCAGACAGATGGGGAGCCTGAGGCAAAACACCAAGGTGCTTGGCTGTTTGTCTTGTAAATTTCCTCACTAAATATGACAGAAGGGAATATAGCTGGAAGCTGTGAATGTTTATTAAAGAAGGTGCGTCTTAAGAAGGCATTGCTGATAACCCACACACGTGGTCCCATTTGCTGCTTTATGATCTAATTCTCCTGTAGGCAGAGCTTGGGTTTTTTTTTTTTCTTCTTAAGAGAAAAAAAAAAATCCTTACTTCAACTATGATGATGACCGTACCCACAAATGATGAGATCTATCCTAAATAACAGCAATATGATTGATTTTAAATTGTATAGAATTCTTTCAAGGCATTTGAGTCAAAGGGGGGAAGGTAAACAAACTAAAGAATCTAATATTTTCAATTAATCTGTGTGCTAGAAAAAGTTGCCAAAGAGGAGAAAAAAAAATGATGGTTTTCTTTACCTCCCCCACCTCCTTCTTCCTTAAATATTTAACAAGTAATTGTACAGGGAGCTTCAAAATACTTTGATGTGAAAGTCCCCTCTATGCGCTGTGATTACCACTGATTAATAAAGAAACTGCTTTGGACCTATAGCAAGGCAGAACTTAGGTACATGGGGAAAAATAAACAGAATGCTGGGAGAAAGAGAGACAAAGTCAGGGAGAAGCATAGAGTCGCCCCTGCACTCCAGACAGACACTGGAACTTTAGCCGATAAGCCACAGTCACATGATGATACACAGATTACTAGAAATGGATTAAATTAATATGTAAGAGTTAGCCAATAAGAAGCTAGAGCTAATGGGCCAAGCAGTGTTTTAATTAAAACAGTTTCTGTGAGATTATTTTAGGGCTAAGCAGCCAGGAACTAACTAGCAGCCTTACTCCAACAATACTTAAACTTAACTCTGAACCTGCAAGAAAATATTTAAGCTCATATTTCTGAAGACAAATCCTCTACAACAGAAGCCAGCACATAGGAAAATGCATGTTGACAGGCGTTTCAAAGACAGACATGTTTATTTTTGTTTTGGTTTATTCCCTAGGGCAAGTCTGTGAGCCATTATATTTCTTAGGAGATTTCTCTCCCCTGAGGCATTCCACATCTATGTAATAATAAAATGTAACAGATGTCATCTAAAGTGTAAGGAGATTGTGAATAGAATGGATTTGATTGGAATCCAATGAAGATGGACAATAGAACACTAAGCCGCCATTTAAACCATCATTAAACATGTAATTTTAATTCTATAAAAAAATAATGATAATTTGCTATAAATCTTAAAATAAGCCCAGAAATCCCCACCCCAGATGGGGAACACAAGTAAGAGAGATTAACATCCAATGGACCAACACTGAATTTTGCCTCCTTCTCTACTTTTCCACAAATCAAACCTATCTGTATGTCCTCCAATATTCTATCATGATTTTCCTCCAACCAATATTTCTAAGACCGTCCCTCTGTCTGCTAATCAGCATCCTGGCTGGAAGCAATCTGAACGTATATTCTAACAATTATAGGCTGATGCAATAATTTTATACCAGCTGGTAGTCGCTGAAGGACCATCAGTAACAGTTTCTTCCTATCTCTTTATCCAAGAGACTCCAATCTGTAGATGATTTGAACTGATAAGCCTCAGTTACTGAGTGATCCAATGACCCTCAGTCCTGTAGTGCAGAAGAAATCATAGTAATATCCTCGGATGACTAGTAGTAACCTTTTCCAGCGGAAAGCATGAGCCTGGGAAATCCTCCCATGTTCGCTCTAACAGGCAACCCTCTTGAGGAAGGCCTGTCTAACCCAGAAAAGAGATGTGTTTATTCCTTCAAACAAGCTCCCTGGGGACAAGCAGTTGTCAATACAACTAACGTCTAACCTACCCCAAATGGAGCAAAAATCAATACCTTTGCTTCCTATGCCCTTCAAGAGTGTGCTTATAGCATTAAAACAGCCAATAAATGATTGGAGATCTGCAGCTTTATTCCATGTCAGCTGCTTCAGCTACATTTCATACTTATTTTAGTCACACCTACAATAGCTACACATCAAGGTACCCTGGGGTACCTTGGCAAGGCATCGGGTGTCCAAGGCATCATCCCGAAGCCTAGAAAGCCTTACAGTGAATGAAGTAAGCCAAGGACCCAGCTGTCTGTGTCAAAAGCTCCCTTTCCCTTTCCAATTTCAGATTAAAATGTATCCAATCATAAACTACCCATATGTCTTCTCCTAAGCACAAAGGGCCTCTGGGGAATCAACCCAGTTTGTATTTTACCTCTCGAGAGCTGAATTATGTATATATGGATGTAAATTCTTAAAATTAAAAAAATTAGAAGCTAGAATAAATTGAATAGTTCAAGCAAGTTTTATACACCCAGACACTTCTAAGGTGGAAGAGGGGGGTGCTTGTTATAAAATTCCATTCATATTCTGTCCCATTCATAAGGAATCTGGCACTCATTGGCCATTGCCTACACTAGCTCAATGCATGATACTTTATTTTCTTCTATATTATGTCTTTTCAAATTCTTTTTGTCACCAACGTTACTTTTAAAGCCCCAGGGTGTGAGGTGTGGCCTTTTTAAAAAAGAAGTTTTTTATAACTAAGTTAGCTGCTGTATGTGGGAGCTTTATAATGATATTACAACAGAGGCATTCAGGCATCCATGGCTCCTTCTTACAGGGTATTCATCTCAGCCTAATGCTAATCAGAAAGCTACATTTATGTCAACAGTAGAAAAAATAAATGGTGCATTATGGGAACAAAGAAAGGCAGTAGTCCAAAGCTTTGAGAACAATTGGTGTAGGAGTGGAAGAGCTAAGAATATGATGTGAGAGTGTCATATATCAATCTATTGATTTCATTGGTTAAGCAATAAAGAAACTGCTTGGCCCTCATAGGTTAAAACATAGGTGGGAGGAGTAAACAGAACAGAATGCTGGGATAAAAAGCTGAGTCTGGAGTCGCCATGATTCTCCCACTCCAGGCAGATGCAGGTTAAAATCATTCCTGGTAAGCCAGCTCGTGGGCTACACAGATTATAAGAAATGGGCTAGTCCAGGTGCGAGAGTTAGCCAAGAAAAGGCTAGATATAATGGGCCAAGTGGTGTTTAAAAGAATACAGTTTCCGTGTAATTATTTCGGGTAAAGCTAGCTGTGCAGGCGGCCAGGTGCCGGAACGTAGCCCGCCGCTCCTATTACAACAAGAATAAACAGCTGGTGTCCCACTCTTGTGCTAATGATCATGAGCAGACAATTCTCAGAGTCTGTGGAGGTACTGAGCCCATCGAGAATGTGCTGGATAAAAGCTATACGTAAAAGAAAATGTGTCTTCTTTACAAAAATAAAAATTAGTCTTTCTGTCTGCTGAGCATATGACAGAAGCAAATCTCTACTGCAATGATTCTCAACCTTCCTAATGTGCAACCTTTTAATACAGTTCCTCATGTTGTGGTGACCCCCAGCCATGAAATGAGTTTTGTTGCTACTCCATAGCTATAATTTTGCTACTGTCATGAATCATAACGTGACTATTATGGAGCTAAAGGTTTGCCAAGTGGGCTGCCACCCACAGGTTGAGAACCACTCCTCTAGACACAACTAAGGGTTAAGGGTTTAAGTTCTGAAAAGGATGGCCATACTTTATGTCATGGAAGAAAATGTGTCCTGACCGGACGGAAACATGGACCGTGGACCTTTCTCTTCATTTTTACTCCCCATTTTCTTAGTGAGAAAGAATTACAGGTTTTAGACAGGACCTACCTTATCACCACTGGTTAGAAACAAACACGTGTGGTTTTCATCCTAATTACATGAGTTCAGACGTTATGCGCTTATACTATCTCCATGAGTTTCTGAATTAAAGGCTGTCTCCAGATATGCTCAGCACAAAGCACTCCATCCTCAGGAAGCCACAGCCTCAAGGGAAGCGACCCGCTAGCTACACAGCAAACGGGACTCTAGAAGTTCACCCACCTCCTATTATTGTGCTGGCAGGTTTTCAACCATCCGAGAGAACTCCACATGGACTTCAGTAGTTTAATGACAAAGATGTGGTCTTGATTCTTGTTTCAGAACAAAACATATGGGGGGAAGCCAACTTTTCAAACCTTATCTGTCGTAAGAGCAAGTTTCTTTCTACTGGCCCAAGAAGTGATTTGCTTCATAAACAGAGTTAGCCTTGGTGACAAAGCCTTCTCATGGATCAGCCATAGTTCGATCTTCTCACCCCTGACCTCCCTCTACTCCCTCCTCTCCTCTCTGCACTTGCAGTGCTTCCGTTGTTAATGTTCCCACGCAGCAACACTTTCACAGGTAAAACGTATAACACTTTTGATTATACGACAGTGTAGATAAACTGCTCCATCTGTGAAACGAGGTCATAGGTTCATGTCTGGCTGGGCTTCTGTAGCTGGTTTGCTCAAACGTAAGTTTCCAGGGCCTTTCGTAAAGGGCTTTCAGCAAGCTTATGTAAAATCCTATGAGGCGCTAGCTAGGCACGAAGTGCGTAAAATGCCTTGCCTTCCATGACCCATAGGGGAGCAATAAAAAGGCAGTGTACACTAAAGAAATACAAGTACCAAATAGACATATGAACAGAAGCCTAAGAGTTCAGAGAAGCCGGTGAACCAAGCGGATCTTCTGCTGTGGTTCATCAGTCCTAGCTGCTGTCTGGGGACTCCAGAACCACTTATGTGCTTTTGTTGCCTAGAGTTCTGCAGGAATAGATCCACTTTCTTTAACAGAGTTCCACTATCTACAACGATAGTTATAGCTCAAACCAAGCATAATAGCACCATTGTTACTGTAGGCCGAAGGGTAATTTTTCTTGATTTTTTTTTGTCCTTAGGCATCTCCGCCGTTAGTCCAATCTTCATGAAGTCTTTGGTTTCATGGTGATGTGAAACTATAGAGTTATATATGTTGATGGATGAATAGAAAGAGGTGATTCCAGATTGTAGGCTTAGAGAAATTAGAATAAAATAGGAGAAATAAATGAGGATGGTCAAGAGCTCTTTCAGGAATGTATTAATAATGGGCCCAAAACTACTATCTGTGCAATCATGTCTCAATTTATGTATTATATGCCATCTCAAAAATTGGATTGTGAATCAACATGTGAGTCAAATTCTATTTCAAATGTACCCCAAGGCAATTTAAAGAAATTATTTAGAAAATTTTCCTGTAAAGCAGACACTCTTTCATAATGTGAATAATAATGTCCTCACTTTATAGCTTGTAAGTTAGGGTTTTATCATGTTTGACCAATAAAAGGCAAACTACACATCGTATTTTATGTTTTAAAAGCCAGAATAGTAGTTGCGAAACCACAGTATCCTGGCATGTTTTCTATGCAGTTTAGTTACTAAACTCAAGAGAGCCATAGTTCTAGTTTTGGGTAAACTTATAGTGAATAAAATAGTACTTCAGAAATAGCTAGATAAGGAAAAGGGCCAAGTCTGCTCTAGAAAAGCCTAGTTTTTCTAGATCATGTTAAACAACACGTGAATTTCGTTAAACTGCACATCTTGATTTGAGTGGTCAGGGAAGCATGGAGTTCCACGTACCTAGAAGTTCCCAGTAATTGAAGCATAAGAATCTGGCCCATGAATCGTACTGTGAGCATCAAATACCTAAGGTAAGTTGCTGAAATAGATTCGAACGTGTGCACTGTGTAGCTTAGCAGCAACTTGAGCAGCCAGGCACATAGTGGTAAATAGCCAAACCAATGAAAAGGAAAGACGGATAAAGAATGGGAGCTTTGCTGGGTTTCTCATTCTGCTCTTTTCTGAGGAGGCTCTGTTCAGAGCAAAAAAAAAAAATTTATCACTTACCATGCCATTTCTGGCTTAGACTTTATATTTCCATGTGGGAAATGGTCAAAGGTTTTAGCTTTGATCTCGTCCAGGAACATTCCTGCACTGAGCCGCAACATGCTCCCACTTTCAACAACATTAATGCAGGACTCCGACTCCCCTTCTTTTGAGATGGACCTGAAACAATGCTGAGGTGCTAGAAATATAAAGTTCCCTTTTGAACTGAGGCTATGGGAGTACATAAGCCCCAGGAGACCCAAGCTCTAAGCCCGCTGGTGACTTTGAAACTCTGAGACCTAGTTCTATATTTTTAGAAACACATGCTTACTAGAAAATTTTAGAAATGCCAGTGCACCAATTTATTTAAAGCCACAGCACAAACAAAAGCATAAAAAAGAACTTCTTTTTATCTGGGCTGTAGGATAAAGCGCTATACCTTGAGTTTCTCAATAGGTAAAGAGTAGTCTGTAATATTGGTACCTCACGTTGCTATTTTAAGGTTTCCCTCTCGGGTGATTCAGAGAACTCCTTTAAAACCACAAATCACCCATGTTCACTAGGATTTAGCCTCCAATCAATAGAAATCAGTCAGCAAAAGGAAACTCGGCATCAAAATATTGCTGCTTGCAAATGCAGAGAGCTCTTCTGCAAGCTAGAAAAAAAAAAACTCTTGAAGTGGAAAAAAAGTCTATGTATCAGAATTCTTGTTCCAGAGATACATCACACCAAGGTGTGATATTCCTGTAGAATAATCCTGTCTATATTTCTTCTTAATTTTTTTCTTATGATAACCATTTTACACATAAAACTAAAGCACCTACAACCATTCTCTAAAAAACCATGTTTTTTAATTGAGTCTTTGTAAATTTCTCATCATGTACTCCAATCCCACTCATTCCCCAGTCCTTCTGTATCTGTCCGCCAACCTTGTAACCTCCCCACTTAAGAAAGTAGAAAATTAAAAAAATAAAATAAAATCTCCCTCTGGAAGCAGTTGTGTGTTCCAGCAGTTTATAGATTGGGTAGGTGTTTGGGTGAGCCAGCTCAAAGCTGGGTTTGGATGGTAGCTGAGTTGAACAACAAACTCAAGGGGAAGAATCCTAAGTGGTGCATCCAGCAAGGCAGTGAGACCCTCTGTCCTGCTCCCATATCACCACCAGAACCATCATGTGACAGCTGATAAGGGATTGATCTAGCTCAGCACAGAACTCAAGCATACACATGGCCTCAAAGGGCAGCTCAGACCAAGGAGGTCCACATGGTCTTCGGTTGTGACACCATCCACTGACATCATCACAGACTCCTGCTGCAGAAGGGCCATGGACCCAGACACGGTCCTCGGAGGCAGCACAAGTCCGAATATCACCATGGCTTCAGGAGTCAATACGGGTCTCTCATATGAGGCTGTTCCTCCTCTCTCTAAAACAGTTCTTAGTCCTAAATACTTTCTTTGAATCCATATAATCTCTTTAAATGAAATGCAAGTAAGTTTACTATAATAATACGCTTATGTGTTTAAGTTAAATACTGGCACTATGTATTAATATGCTCTACATGCTTCCAAATACTAGAGAAAGACACAGGGATAATAGTTTTCAGATACATTTTATTATCATTCCCTTTGTATAATACATAATCTACAAATGTTATGAACAATATGAGTATCCACTCTTTGGTGGAAGGAAGGGATTGGCATTTCAGGTTTGCTTATCTACTTCTCATAACAGAAATGTGCCCTCAACTTGAGGCCCATCTTTATGGAACTAGAAAAGGATTATGATCCCATTTTACTTGATGCCATGTTCATTCTGGAAAGTCGCATCTAGGTCTGTCTTTCGGGGCAGGTGGGCAGTTGGAAGAAAGGAAAGACGGAAGAAATGGAAAATCCTTGGGCCCAACTTGTCTCACAACAGTGTCTTAGAATAGTCTAGATCAGTGGTTCTCAGCCTTCCTAATACTACAACTGTTTAATACAGTTTCTCATGTTGTGATAATCCCCAAGCATTAAATTATTTTTGCTGCTTTTTCATCATTATAATTTTGCTCCTGTTATAAATCATAATGTAGATATCTGAAGTAAGCAGAGAGTGCTTTCTCATTTTTCGGGTGCCCAGATCCAAATAATCACACAAAAACTTTATTAATTACAAAACTGTTTGGCCAATGACTCAGGCATATTTCTAACTAACTCTTACACCTTAAATTAACCCATTTCTATTCATCTATGTATCACCATGAGGCTCTGGCCTACTGGTAAAGTTCCAGTGGGTGTCTTTCTCCTTTGGCAGCTACATGGCGTCTCTGACTTGGCCCACTCTCTCTATAAATATATCTTCCAGCCTGGCTATATTCTGCCCTGCCATAGGCTAAAGCAGCTTTATTCATTAACCAATAAAAGCAACCCATATACAGAAGGACCTCCCACATCATTCTGATACACAGAATACACAATGAGTGCCATGGGTTGTGAAGCACAGGTTGAGAACTGCTGGTCTTAATCAAGTCATTTCAAGGAATGAGGGCTTAATTCATCCAGAGTGCTCTCCATCCCAGGTAGTCTTAAGGACCTACAAAGCTGAGGGCTACCTATAAAAACTGGATGATTTACTTTCAATGCTGCTTTAGGAGCAAAAGAAACTGCCCAGGAACCAAGGAGATGTGACCTACAGCTCGGGGAATGACGGCCTTTATATCATTTTCCAATACAACATGGTAGTGTCACATCCAGGAACACAGACATGAAGTAGTTCTGGCAGTCTTATTGTTTTAGAGCAGGGCAATAGCTTCAGGGTGCTAAAGAGCTAGGATGGCAAGGACAAATATTGGTACCAATCGTCATGGGCAACAGCAGCAGTAAGACACCATCACAATATCTGACAGGATGTGTCAGGATATGTTCTCAAAGAAAGTGAAATGAGAATGTCTTGTCTGGCTGTTATGGAGCCCTGAACATATTTGACTACTGAGATGTCAAAGATGTTAGGCAAGAAATAGCCCTAATATGATAGATGATAGACAGATAGACAGACAGACAGACAGACAGACAGATAGATAGACAGATACATACATACATACATACATTTTATATGTAAGGTGATATATAAAATATGCATATGATATATTGTTTTATATGCAGTGATATATAAAATCATAAAAACAAGTTGACATCCCTGAAAAAGGTGTGCCATCAGACTCCGATATAATTCCTTTTCCCAGACGACTCTAGCTTGTGTCAAGAGTACAAAAAACTAATCAGCACTAGGCTAAAAAGGAGGCATGAGGCATCTTGTCAACTCTCATCAATTGATGTGTCTGCTCAAAACCCCAAAGCAAGATTCCAGGACTACTTCTAAGATGTCAGACTAGGTCACGAGGCTGTTAGCCAGGAGGATGGAAGATGTGACCTCCCAGAGGCATAGGGTTGCCCAGAAAACAGGGCAATAAGAGGCAGCAATGTAGCAGCAGCTCACAAAGAAATATCGCCCTGGTGCCAGACTCCCAGGAGATCTGAAACGGGATGCCGGCCCTGGAGCATCTGTGATATTACTGAGGGTTGTCCCACTGGTAGGCATGAGCACCTCTGAAGGGAAATGGGGTAGAGGGGAGCAGTTAAAATGGGCACAATGGGGGCGGACAGTGCCCTCCAGATAGTCCCAGTGTGTTATCCAACATGTTGCCATAGTCGCCCAGGGATCTTGACATCCTGCCTTCTTAGTGTGTGCTGGACTTTTTCTCCCTCTTTCGTACGTTCTCCACACTGGCCCCACCAGGCTTCAATCTTAATTGATCTTTGATAGCATCATGAAAGAAGTTAGGGAAATTTCAAAATTGAAAGACAAAGGCTGAAGGGCATAATGCAATCAAAAGGATGGGTGCAGCCTCAAACCAAGGATTTTATTCTCTAAAAGAAATAGAAGGGGGAAGGCAGATAAAGGGAGGTGAAGTGACAGCAGGCCTCTCCCCCTCACCCAACCATGAAGCTTTGAAAGAATCGTGGGAGGGGACAACCTTCTAGGTTCAGACAGAAAAGGGGGAAGCATCGTATTTGAAAACATCACTGCAGGTCCTAAGTTTCAAATTACAGCTGCCTTTGATTGCAAATGTTTAAACTTATATTAAAGGGAAATGGGCATCAAGGGGATTGCTTCTGAAGCCAGACTCAGCATGCAGCAATAGGACAGTTCCCTCATTAGAATGAAACAGGGACAAAGCTATGACGGGTACCTTAAGGATCCAGGCCTTGTCGCCCCAGTGTTGCCATTTTTTACACTGCACTGACCCCTAGAGG
This sequence comes from Microtus oregoni, assembly GCF_018167655.1. Lineage (NCBI taxonomy): Eukaryota > Metazoa > Chordata > Mammalia > Rodentia > Cricetidae > Microtus > Microtus oregoni. The sequence goes on from NW_024543833.1 coordinate 5,624,984, forward strand.
CCTTTCTTTGATTTACAGTGTGCTATGACAAATCGGGAGAAGAGAAACGAGAAAAACAGAATAATGAATAGGGTTGCTTTGCTCTCCTGCAATCAAAGTGAGTGTGAAGAGTAGAAAATGGAGTGAAACCCTATCTCACTGAGGGTTAGCAATTAAAAGCAAGTTAACAGAAATAAATTTTGTGAATTTCTCATGCCCTGAACACCAGCAGTTAAACCTACTACAGTATTAATCAGACAGATTGAAACGAGCACCTGCATTTTAAATGTGTTTCTTTGATTTCCAGCCCTCTATGACAGCTGAGACCTCTGGCCAGCTGCCAGGCACTCAGACCCTTCCCAATATTGAGAAGGTAGTGGGAAGCTACAGTCCTATCTCAAGCACATTTGCCTTGTCATCTGTCACCTTGACTGAATTTTTTTGGACAAGGGGGACATAGTCACCAAAATGCCCAGGTATCACAGTTTAAACATACCACTGTACAGGCAATCAAACTGTATCATTGCTACTGAGGGTCTTCCATGGGGAGGGGTCACACCAAGACTTCCCTGGAATCTTAATGGAACAAGTAAACCCTTAATTTTGAACTCACAGGCCACCCATGCAAAGAGAACAGAGAGGAAACCACACATATGCAGCACTGGGTTCGGTGAAACTCCCACTGTACTGCAGAGACATGGGAACAATCCTATATAGTGGGATTACTTTTTCAAGGTTACTCTGAGAGTTTGAGCCTCATGTAGAGCAATAAAGGATCCAAAAAGGTTTGGAGCATAGGGTCTCAAATTCCAACTATCCACATCTGTTGCAGAGAAGCTACAGTCTTGCTGTCTGGATAAAGAACGGTGTGGATGCATATCGCGTCTTTGGAGGAAATAAGTATCTCAAAGACAAGAGTGCCATACTCCCCAGATATCAGGCACAGGCACTTTTATTCCTAAGCACCCCCAACCTCCCTAAGAAAATCCTGTTCTTTCAAGACACATCTAGCTTTAAAGTGACGTTGCTTGTGCCCCTGGCCCTTGACTTAAGGATATCTACTTGGAGTGAGGTAGATGGTACTCCTCAAAGAGAGGCCAAGGTGCTATGAAGAGTTCATAGGTCAATGGGAGAAGCAGATGGTGTCTGGGTTCTTCCCTCCCAGACTGTCTGTCTGATCATGAAAGAGGGCCAATGAGACTCCCAATCAATTTCTCGGTGAGTAGTTAGCAATAGTCTCCCCTGGAAGAGAGCTGCTCTGAAGTGTTCTCCTCCACAGCGGTAATCATTGGCATCTCAGCTGCAGTTAGACTCTGCACAGGAAGACACTGAATTTATTGAAAATTTTTGAACCTGAGAAATAAATCTCAGGCAAATCTCTTTATCCCTGTGAACTCTGTATGAAGCACTTTTAAAGCTGTATCTGCAATGGCCAAATATTCTTCTTTTCCTAAATACATGCCCGCAAAGAGAAAGCGTTATATATAATGTAGACATTTGATTTGATACCAAAAAAAATTAAAACATAAGATATAATTAGAGAACTGTGTTTAGCCAGTTGTTGCCTACTTCGTGGGAATCACAGCTGTGTCTTTGACATTGGCTCGAGCATTACTTATCGGAAACTTCAGGCCATCCTTACTACTAATGATCTAACCATTGATTGAGGGAGCGATCTGACTTAATGGATGAGTTAGCTGAAATAATTGGATTGACAATTTCCACAGGTAAGTTCACTCACACACCATCTTGTGCCCATTAGGATGTCAGGTTCAAAGAACATCGTAATTATTTACAAAATATTCCAATTTCCATCTGCAGTTGTCATTCAGAAAGCATGTCAAGAACCCAAGCAAAAGAAATCCATAAATACATAAGCCCCATTGAACGCTCCACTTCACTGTTGGCAACCTTCCCTTGAAGGCACTCCCTTTCCCGCTGACTTAAGGAGCCTTGCTACAGTCTCTAGGTAGACAGAAATGTTATACTTATGCCTTAAAAGACATCTGCTTCACCCACATATATAGACTTTTTAAACATCAGATTAAACACTGATTACAAAACTGTAAGATTTCATGGCAACATGTATAAATTTTTGAAAAAACTTGTAGAAAACAAACTTTACAATTCCAGAAATAATCCATTTGGACTTGCTGTTGGCTTGTGTGTCATTAGTTAAGCACCCTTTGTTCCAGGGATGAAGACACTGCTTGCTCCGCCTGGCATTAGCAGGTAAAAGCAAGAGCAAATAGAGAGACGGCACAAAGGAGGGTACATGAGCAAGTGTCCCCACCCCAGCTTGCTGCAGGTGAATACTCCTTTAATGTGGTCCTTTGATCTAGAAGTGACAGAAGGTTGTGCTTAAAGAAGGCTTGCGACAGTTCTGCAATCTGTCAGCATCCAAGGGAGTCTGGATCCAGGAGCCCCAAAGATACCAAACTTTAAGGAGTCCCTTTCATAGGGCTGAATATTTCCATAAGTCTGCATACATTCCCGGGGAGCCATTATCTCTAGATTACTTATAATACCCAACCCAGTGCAATGCAAACATAACATAGATAGTGTCTTAATATATTATTTATGGAATCATGACAGGAAAAATGGCTGTAGCAAAGACATGATTCTTTGGTAAACCCACAGACACAAAAGTACAGATACAGAGAGGCAATGATCTTCCAAAGCTTGAGAGAAAGTAAATTGCCCATGAATGGGTCTTTTTTTTTTCAGCCCTTTCAAAATATTGGGTCAATATAAAATGGTACTGGCATAGTGGAAATAATGACAAAGTGTAAAAGATTGTTATCTGTATTGCTGAAGTATTAATGATTTGTATTCAGTTCAGAGGCAATTACCATTTTCCATACCCTCTAGTCAGACAGAAAGGTTTAATTTAAGGAGTGTGATTATACAAAACAATGTTACTGACGGAGTGGAGGTGGGCAGTAGTCACACTAAGAGCAGAAGTGATATACCTCTACTGCCAAAGCCTGCACATTGCCTTTCATGTGTGTAACATGGTATGTCAACAGCCATGAAGATCATTGATTTCATGGATGCAAATAACATGGCTAAGTTCTCATAAGTTAAGTTCTCATACGTGAGATGAGAAAGGAAGAGTCGGTGGATATTGTAAGTTAGGGTCTGTCTCTGTCATTTACAAACTTTGCTAAGTTATTTAAGCCTTGTGTGCACGCATTCCTCTCTATAAATATCACTTCTCCACAGCCACCCTCTGAGCAGTAAGTTCATACTGGAAAAATATGTAAAGTAGTAGCTGATGCATTGGAATGTCTGTACAGTGCTTTATATAAGTGTATTGAAATCAGAGACAGTGAATGCTAACTTATGTGTATGGACATGTATGCACATGTCTGTACATGCATGTTGAAGTTAAAGGATGACTCCAGGTATTGTTCCTTAGGAACCATCCACCTTGTTTTTTAAAATAGGGTTCCTCACTGACCTGAAGCTCATAGAGGGAGCTCTGCTCAGTGGCCACAGGACCCTGGCCATCTCCTCTCTCTAACAACCTGGGGTTGAGATTATAAACATGGACCACTACACCTTGATTTTTACGTGGTTCTGAGGACTGACTTTTCCTCATGCATGTACAGCAAGTACATTCTTCTATATGGAAGACATGGTGACATGAACACCAACAAAAATATATAAATGTATTATTAAACCTTTTGTTGCTAAAACGAAATACCTTAGGCTGACAATTTACAAAGAAAAGTGTTTCACATTGTGAAAGCTAAAACTTATGTCACTGACTCTTTGGATTCATTACATCATGGCCTCATGAAAGAGATCTGTGCTCGAGGGGAGATGGTAATGTGTATGTGTGTGTATCATCCTATTTCTGTCTTTCCATAAAAGGGCCTCCGTCCTGATGACTTTGTCCAATCTCAATGGACTCCAAGGATCTCACCATAACCAATTTCTCTTTATACCCTGTTAATGCCTCACAATGAGGATTAAACTTCACTGAAATTTCTGAGGAGCCAAACCATATTCAAGCCCTGGCAATCAACCATTAAGCACACTGAAAGAGTGTGGTAGAAATGTGGGCACAATGTAGAACCCAGTAAGTCCTAACACATTCTTTTAGTACATTCATGGAACTCAAATAATTCATTGACTCTAGATAAAAAGTCCTTTCATTAAATTGAAATTATAGGTACAGTCAAAATATGGTAATACAATGGACTGGAATGCAAATTCCAACAATGTCACCAACTAAGATACGGTATTGCGTATTAGGATATTAAAAGCTAGGGTAGACTACCACAGCTGAAAGCTCTGAGGTTCTAAACCTCCGTCTGAATTCAGAGATAGAAATTTCAAAGAAGTACAAATGAAGGCACTGAGGGGCATTAACATGACCTATGTCCTTAGCAGAAAAGCACTTAAAACACAATTAGCATGAGCAAAGACCATGCAAGAAAGCATACTCAGGATGTTTTAGGGTATGAAGGCACACCATGACCACAGTAACTCTTATAAAAGAAAACATTTAATTGGGGCTGGGCTTGCTTATAGTTCAGAGGTTCAGTCCATTATCATCACAACAGGATGCAAGGCAGCATGCTATGCACACATGGTGCTGGAGCAGAGAGTCCTTAAATCTTGATACAAGGCAACAGGAAATAAACTGAGACACTGGGCATGGCTTGAGCATATATGAGACCTCAAAGCCGGCCTCCACAGTGACACACTTCCTCCCATGAAGCCATATCTACTCCAACAAAGCCACACCTCCTAACAATGCCACTCCCTTTGGGGCCATTTTCTTTCAAACCACCACAAAGGAGAAGACCACCTGCAATCCAGGGCAAGGTCTCAGAGCTATCCCACTGGCCCAGGAAACTTGAACCTCAAGCACTCAAAACCATGCGAAGACAAGTGCCTGTGGTGTGAACCTCTCTCCCAGCAGGTCCAGGCAATTAGTACATAGAGTAGCAGAGACAATGGGCACAGCCGCTGCATTTTTGGAATAGCAGCAAATGAGATGAAGACCTTTGCCTTGTACTTGATGTCAGGCTATCAGAAAACAGTGAATTCTACCAAATGCTATCATGAATTCTACTTCAAAACTTTCTTTTAAAATGCTACATCCTTTGAAGTACCGAAAATATCATAGCATGATACTTATGAGTACCCCAGTGAGCTAGTAATAAATACAGACTTTTTGTAACCAGATGTCATACAACTGTATAAGGGAAATTTTTTATAGGCCGGAGTTCACAAGCATGAGTAACATAGATGTAGGTACTTATGTATGGGAGAAATTGCAGCTGGCCTATGTCAAAATACTAGTCACGGTAAGCAAGAAGCAGAAGCTGTGTGTTCCCTACACAATGTTTGTGCAGTCACCATACATAGGGGAAGGCAGGGGTAGTATAGACGAAATACCAATGTTAACAGGACATTGATTCAGGCCATTGAGCTCAGTTCTCTGAGTAAGCCTTGTTGTTTTTCCTGTCTGAGAACACATCTTGAAAGTAAGCCTTTCGCGTTGCAGAGCTAACAGGGAAAAAGAGGAAGAAGATGAGAGGGGAATGGAGAAAGAGTGGCCCCTGATGCCCCATTATATGCAAGAGCCTCCTGTGAAGACTAGAGATCCAGCGCAGCTGTCTGAACAAGGGCTACAATTCAACAGATCCACAAAATGCTTGTGTTAGAAAGTGAGCGGCGACATTCCCCCTGATTCATGAAACATATTTCATTTTAAGTAGTTAGTGGACATTGATGGATGAGCTTGCAGTGCTCACCTTAAATTCTCCTCCATAAAAAACCAATTCAGAAACTAGCTTGCTTTTACTTTTTAATATTATTCTTAGAAAGAATACAACATCCAGCATCCAGGGAAGATATGAAATTAATGACTTATTCTCAAGAGTCTGGGAAGTTTCCCATTTGTCCTGCCTGGGTCATTACCTCAGCTTGGCCCATCTAAACCTGACTTATCTGACAGCTGGGGGGGGGGGGAGAGAAGAAGAAGGGGAGGGAGGGAGGGAGGGAGGGAGGCAGGGAGGGAGGGATGGAGGGAGGAAGACAAAAAGAAAAGATAATGTTTTATTTTCTCTGACCAGACCAGAAAAAGTGAAGCACCAAAGAAATAAAAAGAGGCACTGTAGCAAAGACACACGCAAAGAACATCCTATTTCCCAAGGAACCTAAACACAGTGCATTGCATCGTGGAACTGTTGCCCCTGTTTTCTTTCAAGCTTGGACACAAGTTTTTGTTTACACGTATCATTTCATTATTTTTTAAATAACCAGATAAAAGCTGAGAAGCCATTGCCTATTGATGGCAGCTAGGAGAGGGAGAGTCATTCTGTGGGCTTGTCGCCAGGGTGCCCAGGCTCCAGTAGATGGCGCCACACTCAAGTGCATCCAGACTAAATGGACACAGTGAGGGTGTGTGGTGTGTGTGTGTGTGTGTGTGTGTGTGTGTGTGTGTGTGTGTGTGTTTAAGAGAGAGAGAGAGACAGAGAATAAGTTAGGATAAAGATGAGCTGGGTTTTCCTAAAGGAATTGGATGGAGTAGGGGAAGTCAGGGTGGGTATGGTCACAATACACTACATCATATGAAACCAAAAGAATATAGCAGTAAAAAACAAGGACTTCTTGAATTTTGCATACAAATGGATGGAAATAGAACACTATCCTGAGTGAGGTAAGCCGGACCCTCATGGGATGTACTCACTCATATTTGGTTTCTAGCCATAAATAAAGGACATTGAGCCTATAATTCGCGATCCTAGAGAAGCTAAATAAGAAGGTGAATCCAAAGACAAACATATATGCATCCTCCTGAATATTAACCTTCATCAGGTGATGAAAGGAGACAGAGACAGAGACCCACATTGGAGCACCGGACTGAAATCTCAAGTTCCAAATCAGGAACAGAAGGAGAGAGAGCACGAGCAAGGAACTCAGGACCGCGAGGGGTGCACCCACACACTGAGACAATGGGGATGTTCTATCGGGAACCCACTAAGGCCAGCTGGCCTGGGTCTGAAAAAGCCTGGGATAAAACCGGACTTGCTGAACATAGCGGGCAATGAGGACTAATGAGAACTCAAGAATAATGGCAATGGGTTTTTGATCCTACTGCATGTACTGGCTTTGGGGGAGTCTAGGCAGTTTGGAAGCTCACCTTACAAGACCTGGATAGAGGTGGGTGGTCCTTGGACTTCCCACAGGGCAGGGAACCCTGATTGCTCTTCGAGCTGATGAGGGAGGGGGATTTGATCGGGGGAGGGGGAGGGAAATGGGAGGCGGTGGCGGGGAGGAGGCAGAAATCTTTAATAAATAAATAAATAAATTTAAAAAATAAAAAAAGACCCATCTTAAAAAAAAAAAGAATATTTCCATGCCAAGTCCATTTTCTCACTGTTAGAAGCCTTCTCCCATGCCTAGTCCTGTTCTTCTCAGTCTCCATTCCCACTGACTAAAGGTCACATCCTCTCTCTGTGTTATGGACTTCCACCAGAATGTTGCCACGAAGGCTACTTACTCTATCACTTGAACACAACCCATTTTTCTCTAAGGCTATAGCGACTCCCCGGTGGTTGCTTTGGGATGAGGTTTCTCTGACTCCGAGAGAGCGAACAGGAAAATGGAAATGGCTCCTGGCACCACACTGTTCAAACCCTTGCCGCTCTGCCTGCCAGCTGTGTGATTCCAGGGCGCCAGGGCTCGGTGTCTTCCTCTGGGAAAACCAGAAAGCAGTAACTCTGTTCGGTCGCTGTGAGTTTATGCTAAGATTATACAGATGTTTGGCACTGTTAGCGTATCATGAGCAAGTCTCTGGAACTTCCCGCCGGGCTCAGCCACGGCTGAGGTGCCTTAACCATGGAAACAGACACTCACTGGAGCAGAAACAGGAAAGAGAGTAATGTCCAGCCTGGATGCATTTGATCTGCGTCACTTTCCAGACAGAAAGGCCCCGTCACTGCAGAAGTCACTGCCCTTATCAGTACGTTTTAATGATATCACAGTGGCGACCCTTTACTATTTATGCCCCTTTCTTTCATCTGTAGCTTCATACGAAGTTCTCAAATTAGCCATCTCTTTAAAAAAAAAACCTGCATTAAATTTAGTTATATTTTATTTTTTAGACCAAATTGCCAATTTTCCATTATTTAGGATCACCATAGAGAAAACAATCAAACTTCAGCATTGTTTTTTCCTTGTGCGTTAACCACAAACCACACCCCAAACCATCCCAGCAGGCAAAGAAACTGGTTGGTTGTCACAAAAGAATTAGAAAATTATGACTGAAATGTATGTAGTAAGGAATGTTCTCTCAGGACTTGTAAGTTCCACATTTGACAGCCGTAAGCCAGATCTCTCTGGAGGGTGAACGTAAAATGAGAAAGGCCACACACCCTTTCTCAATTCATTTAGAAAATGTCAGATCAGCTGTCTGTGGTACAGCAGATGGCTAAGCATTGGGCCTTCCTGCCCCTATTTAATTCTCAATCACCAAGAAATGCTAAACACAACCTATGAAGCCCCTCGATAAGGAAAAGTTCCCTTTGAGGGGTGACAGACAGGGAGAGTACTAAAAAAGACTGCTGGAAAGGGGGCTTATTTGGGGGTCAGATAATAACCTCTTGCAGGGAATCTTCCAGAAACCTACTAGGAAGAGGCTAGCTTAGCCCCCTCCCCCAGCAATAGCAACTACGTCACCTGAACTGGCCCTCTCCTGTGATCATGTTGGTGCCTAGCCCCAGTTGTCACCAGAGAGACTTCATCCAGAAACTGACGGAAACAGACGCAGACCCACAGCCAGACATCAGGCAGAGTTCAGAGAACCCTGCTTAAGAAGGAGAGAGGCTTATAAGAGCCAGAGCAGTCAAGGACACCACAAGCAAACTCACAGAATCAACAAACCTGGGCTCATAGGGGCTCCCAGAGGCTGAACTGACAACCAGGGAGCCTGCATGGGACTGACCTAGGCCCTCTGCACATATGTTAACCGTTGTGTAGCTTGGCCCTCTTGTGGAACTCCTAACAGTGGAAACAGGGACTGTCTCCGATTTTTTTTAAAGGCTTTTGGGACCTTTCTGCTCAGTCCGGGTCACCTTGCCCGGCCTTAACACATGGGGAGGCAGTGGATCTTATTGCAACTTGATATGCCATGCTTTGTTGACTCTCATGGCTGAGCTGCCCTTTCCTAAACTGAAACACAGGAAATATAAATTGGAAGGTGGGAACAGAGGGGGGATGGGAGAAGGGGAAACTGAGGCAGGATGTAAAATAAACAAATATGTTAAAAAAAAAAAAAAGAAAACATCATTTGAAGATGCTCAATAAGGAAATGTGAAATCAAATACCAGGATCAAGTTATATCTCCACTGAGACGTTTCATTACCCTCCTCTCTGGCCCACAGAGGTCCTGACTAATTAGGAAACAGTATTCTCGTGTTATGCTAAATTAGTCTAGGGACAATGCTCCTACTTCTCTGGCCCAGCTCTTTTCGTTTTTATGATCATGGGGAAGCATGTATAAATAAAGGTCACTGTTTTCATCACTGTGGTGCACACGCACGTCACCAGGCCTAGGAACATTCGCGGTGCTGTGTGACGGTGTTGCTAACAAATGCCAGAGATAACTCAACTGATGGGGAGAAGGGATTTATTTTAGGTACTGGCTCCGTTGCTTTTGTACTTACGGCAGGGTAGCATAGCAAGACAGGGATGCTGAAGCAAGCTGGCACATTATGACGGCTGAGATACAGAGAGGAGGCTGGCTCCCACTATCCCCTTTAAGTACAGCCCCGCCCCATGACATACGACCTTCTCCTAGGCCCCACAGACTGAAGCTCCTGCCAGTTCTCCATATCAACCTCAGGGGACTAAACCTCTAACACTAACATTTGGCCTGGGGAGGATACACTACATCCCAACTGTAGAAGACAACCAACAATCACTATTCTCTACCCCAGACTCTTCTATTTTCCCAAGCTAATACTTAATAGTTATTAAGCAGTAACTCCCTAGTACCCCTTTCCCTCCGCCCCTAATAGTCACCATCCAACGTTCCTTCTATCATTTAACAGGTCAAGGTATTCATGAGATAGTTGTACTTCTATGACTTGCTTATTTTATCCAACACAACTTTTAAAATATCATTCAAAAAGGAGGCGATAAGACTTTTTGATAATACTTGCTTGCCTGCCACTCACACGAAAATTCAAATAGCTACTTACTGTACATTTCTGCCTTCTCTGGGTTGAAAACTTGGGGTTGATTTAGGCATGGTATACACTATAACAGCAGTCTTAGCACTGTGGAGGTGAGACCGAGGGACAGATTGCCTGTGAGTTCAAGGGCAGCCTACACTACATAACTGTGATCCTGACTCATAAAAGGAACTCCAGAGAATAAATATTTGTTGGCTCATGTGAAAACGAGACAGGGTGGGACTGCATAGAAATAAAATTACACAGAACTTTGCTCTACTTAGTTATCACAATCAACTTACCAGAGCCCAAAGCTTTGGAGGAGTGGGGAGTGTCTCAGTTGGGAGACTGCCCAGATTGAATTGACCTGTGGCCTTGTCTCCAAGGAACTGTCTTCATTTAGATATCACAGGTCCCATCCCAGTACGGGCAGCGCTATCCCTGAGCAGATAATCCTGAGATGTGCTAAGCTTAACTGAGCAGTAAACAAGCAAACAAGCAAGCCCCATTCCTCTGTGGTTTTGGCTCTGGGTTCATGATTTGAGTTCCTGCCTTGGCTTCCTTTGACAATGGACCTGTAAATTTAAAGAAAGCATCTCCTCCCCAAGTTGCATCTGGTCATGGCATCTATCAGAGCCATCAAAAGCAACCTGGAGCAAATACCTGCCTCAAAATTATTGTAATTTAATGCCCAGATCTAAGTTACAGGGCATTAGCAACATGAGATGCAAAGGTCAAAGGGGATCAGACTTTAGTGGAGAAACGGTTGTACAGCATCTCTCGGAGTATTGTATTTCAGGAAAACAGAACGAGGAAGAATCTGAGACAAGGAAAGGAGGTCAGAGCAGATGGAAAGGATTGGAAGAGGAAAGAGGAGCTCTCCAAGTTATGGGTCCCCTAGCATGCCTGTCTCCTCCCCCCCGCAACCACACACTATGCCCCATCCCCTGGACGTACCAATCATGCTTGCCCCGTTGCCTGGAGTACCTGACCTCTGGATGTCTAACCAGAATTTGGTTCAGACACTGTCTACGTCTCTGAGAAATGAACCTATCACTAAGTCCTTTCACTCAGTAGCTGGGTGACAGTTTCCTGATGGTCCCTGGCCATGATGTTGGGAAGTAGCTTTTGTTTATAGTCACTTCCTGTTTTCATGACTGTCTCTAGAAAAGCCAAATGTGGAATGGCTAAGTTACCTCTGTGTGAATTTGACTTGGAGTGAATCTGGGGCTTTGCTATGCACAGAGCACCAAGCTCTTCCTTTGTTTGATCCTCTTAGCAATAAATAAATCTTCTAGAATGTATTGATATTAGCTATGGTGAGAGCAGAATATAATAATGACTTTCCAAAGATCACACTATTCTCCAAGACATCGTGGTGAGTAGAAGAATACGTATATATTTACACAGCCTGATTCTATTCAAATGACATTCCGGGGGGAGTACAACAGGAAGCTGGACAAGTCCCTGAGGCAGGAAGTAGGAAGATAAAATAGCATGAGGAGATGCTGGGGAGATGAGCAGTGGTGTATAGGCACTGCAGACAAGAAATGACAACTCAGCAGCACTCAGAACTGAGCAGCAATCCCCCCAAATCTTCGTCTGTCGTTTTAAAAGTAAATATGCATTTTTCAAGCCAGAATGGTATTTTGCCCCCTCAGGTATCCCAGAGGACTTTAGAACTCTGCACCCATTGTACCCCTATATACCTCCAGAGGTTAACATTTATACAGACGCTCAGACATTTCCATGTAGCCTTTAAAAGAAACACTCTGAGATGGGGTTCATCTTAATTGGCATTTATCAGGCATTGTAGAATTCTTAGCAACATGCCTGGCCTCGGTCTGCTCGATGGGGTAATAAACAGCCTCACCCTTCCTCCCCAACTGTAATAACCAAAAATGTTTGGGTGTTGCCCAACCTCCCCTCAGAGGGAGGGAGCAAGTGCCCTAGATTAAGAATCACTATTTTAGACTCAAATTTGGGAGTATTTTGTAGTTAGAGGTGCCAAACTGTACTGTACGCTTTAAAGGAAATTAGAAGATTTTCTAGGACAGTAGGTAGGAAGGAGAGAGGGGTAAGAGATTGATTCTGACTTTTATGCTGACTTTGGAACCCCAGGCCTTCCCAGATATAATGACGCCACTGTAGAAACAATGTATGTGAACATCTGTCCTCCTATTCTGAAGCCCTTGTCTCGTTAAGTAGTCACAAGACTAGAATCAAGAAGATGCTAATGCAATATGGAAGTTGGTTGGATTTAAAAGGTGAGGAAAAGGAAATACCTGTGTCTCGAATGGCTGTGATTATGAAGTATTAGTGCTGAAGTTAAACGGAGATTTTGCGCTCTTTACCAGGGGTGAAGAGTGTATAAGATACTCTGCCCTTGATACTTAGTATCAAGCCCTTCCTTTGTTCCAGATTAAGAAAAAATAAAATGATTGCATCTTATTTGTTATAATTCATGAAAGAGCAAAAAAAAATCCTTTTTTTTTTTCTGTTAGGAATCACTGAGAAGATACATTCTTGCATGGGAAGAGAGGAACTGACAGTGAAAGCTTTGGTGGAATAGTACTAGACGCCAATTCTTCTTTAAGTATGGCTTTGCCATAATATTTAAATAGTAGCTTGATTATCAACAGTGTCTTGTTGAAGCCCCTAGGAATAGCCAAGTTAGCATCTGCTACCCAAAACTATATCACAAAATACTCAATCTAAAAACATGTCTTGCTCAAAGACAGGACTGGCTTTCATGGTTGGCATTTTGGCGGGAAGGAGCAATGCTCCTAGCGCCTGTCTAATGACACCATTTTATTTGGGTAGGGCCTGATCACAGTGAATTTTACAATTAGCCAACCACACGTCAGAGTAACCATGTAGTCATTAGCCACTTGAGAAAAACAAACTACCCAGCTTATGGTGAGGCTCTGAGCTACACAACAACAGTCAATCTGGAGACAAAACTCAACCACATGACACATCGGCCCCACACTTAACGATGCCCACCCACATCGTGAAGCTGCAGTGGGAAAACACTACAGGCCACAGATCAAGTGACCAGTGCTGGTTCACACTGTCCCACGTGGATCTCTCCAGGACCAGGTGAGTAGGAATTCTCACAGAGGCTAGTGGAGGATGCCCAAACCCTTACAGATGCTCCCCGATGTGCAACAAGAAACATTACAGCTCTTAGTGGAATATTCTTAATCCAGGCAGCAAATTGTCAGAGCGAGTTAGACTTAAAATTGGTGGCAAGGGGAAGACGGTCTTCTGCAGGCCTGTACCTTCAAGTTTTCAAACAGCAAGTCCTATAGGAATTTACAGTGTTGCTCATATGAGAAACACTTGGAGATCTGGCAAATGCAATCACATATAATGGGACGGGAAAACCCACGCTGCTGAGAAGGGACAGATGGGAAAGAGGGGGGAGAGGCCTTTATAAGCTATTTGAGAAAGAAAGGCAGTGCCCTTGGGCTTAAAGAAAATGTAGGGCTGGGGCAGACTGAAAAAAAAGAGAGGTACTTCAACCAATAAATGATGAACTATAGCAGCACCGTGGTGAGGAAATGTGGCCCAGGAGAACAGTTAGGCAGCTCAAAAGAGAAGGTGGAAACAGGTGCTGTGGTTGCCTCCCCAACCGCCATATCACACCCGTGATTAATCTCAGCCATCAGGGTAATTCCAAACCCCTTTCTCAGTGACTCGCTTAGCAGTGGGCATGTTACCCAATTCTAGCCAATGAGATATAAAGGTGTGGGGACAGGCAAAGTGTTTGAGGAATTCGGTGCTGCCACAAAAGGATAAAAGCTGTAAGTATGAGCCAGGAGAGTAGACAACATAAAGAGTATATGAGAAAGATCTGGTGATAAAACATAGACTGGAATGAAGACTAGAAAATGGGGAGGCTAGTCCAGCAGTGGTGGACACACCTTTAATCCCAGCGCGCGCGCGGGGGGGGGGGGGGGGGGGGGAGGACCGGGGCAGAAACAGGCAGACCTCTGTTTGAGTTTGAGGCTAGCCTGATCTACAGAGTTCTAAAACAGCCAGGGCTACATAGAGAAGAGAGAGAGACAGAGACAGAGAGAGACAGAGAGACAGAAGAAAAGCTGGAGGCAGAGTACAGATAATGTCATCACTGCAGTACAGTCAGGAAGGGGTTAACAAGGCCCTGCATGTGAGCAGCAGCTGTGGACAGCTGTGAAGTCATGACAATTAAATTTCCTATGCCGATTAGAGTTTGAAACTGCACCTTAAATTCACGTGACAGTTAGCACTTGTTTTCTTAAGCCTAAAGGCAAGGAACCGTGCAACAGTTATTTAACAAGCAGTATGCGAAATATTGTTAGGATTGGAGCGAGGACTTAAAAGGATCATTGAGAACATGGGCTCCTGCTGGCCTTTTATACTCTTTTCTTGGTTTTGGTCACACAGAAAAGATAAGAAGTTTTTGTTTTTATTTGGGGATAGAAGCTAAGTTTAGTCTGCGCATTTGAATCAAAGAATACCAAGTAATCATGTTGTGTTTTTAAAACCCTTAGTGTACATTTTTCTTCCCTAAATCTCTGAGATTCTGAATCAGGGAAACTCTCCGAGTAGCTAGAATTATCTTCCTTCTTCAAAACTGACTTGTTTATTCTTGTGTGTTGATGTTAAGACTATAGTAACAAATTATAAGGAGATTAATTTTCTAAGAAATCAAAGATTGTTACTGCTACAGTTTGATTATGTGACCTCCCCAAATCTCGCTCACCAGCCCACAGAGCTGCTGGGGCAGGCAGTATCTTTAGAGGCCTAGAAGCCAGTCACTGGGGATGTCACCCTTGAAGGGGACCCACGAATCCTGACCCCCTTCTGTCTCCCAGCCATTATGAAATGGACAGTCTCCTTACCACTTGCCCCCCATCATACAAACATGTACCAACAAGAAAGGCCCAAGAGCTAAGACCTGCAAGACAAGGACGACAAGTCCAAGCACACTCCCCACCACCACCGTTTGCAAAACTGATTACCTCAGGTATTCTGTCACCCTGGTGGGAAGGTGACCCAGTGACACTTCACTGAGTGACTCTCAGGAGGGCTGACTTTGTTTTTAACTCACTGAGTAATACTGTTTCTCAGGAGTTTGCGTCTCGGTGTTAGGTGACTAATTTATCCCCTTCTCACAGCAGTGGCAACCTTCTAGTTTGTACCATAAAGTCACATTCGTGGGTTGGTTTTTTTTTTCCCCCTTTACAATCACAGCCACAATACTGGTTCCTCATGTTCAACATTAAGTCACCCTATAATTGGGGAGGGCAGAGGGGGAAAGAAAGGAGCTGTAAGAGGTGGGGAGGGAAGACCAGCAAGGAACAGCTTCAACCAAACAAGGCTAATGATCTGAATTCAATTCCCAGATGCCATCATGGAAGCAGAGAACCAAATCCCAAGAGTTCTCCTCTGACATCTTCACATATACCATGATATGCATGCAGAAGCATAGGTACCTGAACACACAAACACACCGAGATACAGAAACACACACAAATTTGACTTTTTTATTGAAAAAAAATGTTTTTCATCCAATATATTCTGATCATGCTTTTTCTCCTCCCCCAGGTCTTCCCAGATCCTGCCTACCTCCTCATTCACCCACTTCCACACCTTTTTTCTCTCTCTCTTGGTTTTTCAAGACAGGTTTTCTCTGTGTTGGCTGTCCTCGAACTCACTCTGTAGGCAGGGCTGACCTTGAACTCATGGAGATCCACCTGCCTCTGCCTGCCAAATGCTGGGATTAAAGATGGGGACTGTCACCACTTGGCCACACCCTTTTTCAAACAAAAGACCCAAACAGATAAAGAGAAACAGCACACATACCCCCCCCAAAAAAAAAACTGAAACCAAAATATAGAAACAAAAAGCCAGAAAAACAAAATATGCCTAACCAAAGCAATCTGAGACACAAAGTGTACAAAATACAAAAACATCAGCGATTTTATTTAGTGGTCCTACTGCTGGGCATGGGGCCCACCCTGAAGTACAGTTAACATACCCAGTGAGGCTCTATTGAAGAAAACTAATTAGGTATCAAGGATAACCAAGTTTTTTGGTTAGAGGTCGGAGCCCACGGGCGCACATACCCCCACACACACATTAGATTCTTTAAAATGGGTCATCCCCATAACCAATTGCACATTTCACCATGTATCAGCTGTCAGGTTTCTCACAAGCTTCTAACGACTCCACTTCA
Source organism: Microtus oregoni (assembly GCF_018167655.1). NCBI lineage: Eukaryota > Metazoa > Chordata > Mammalia > Rodentia > Cricetidae > Microtus > Microtus oregoni. The sequence goes on from NW_024543833.1 coordinate 5,641,388, forward strand.
TACAACTTGTTGGGACTGCGATCTTTTTTTATGTCACACTGTGCCTTACTATCACTTTGACAGCTCCTTAAATCATACACAAACCCCAACTTCAGGTTCTCTCTCAGTGAAAGGACTATACACCCAGTCGATAAAAATCAAAGCAAAAAAAGCAATCTCTCCCCAAAAGCAGTCCCAGCCCTTGAAAATCTCTTGGGGCTGTTTGGTCTTTGGCTTTAATTTACATGGGCTTTGTTTTGTTCTGTTTATAAGGAAGAAGTTGGTAGCATTCATAAAATATTTTCGCACGTGTGGGACATGAGATAAGCTTGCAGTATTCCTCCACTGAATGAAGGCAGAAATTAAGATACAAATGCGCTTGACTATGAGACAGAGTGAAATCCCTGGCCCAACCCTGATGGTTCCCAGCCCCAACCCTTGACGGCTCATTGTGTTTTATTCCCCGCTGAGAATTTCCCAGGGGACAGAAATGGCCTCAGAAGGACGATCATAAAAATACATGCTATGGCAACACACTGGCAGCCGCCTTGACTCCAGAAACAAAATGAAGCTCTCCATAAAAGCAGTGCCCTCAAATCCCTTTAATATCTGTTCAAAATAAAAGCACATACCCCAAGCTTAGGTTTATTCACAACTTGTCCCTGTGAGCATCTCTGCTGACATGTGCACAGGAAAACACACATAGAAAATTCCCAACAGATGAGATGAAAATAATATGGAGTACAGTATTCCTGCTCTCCATGAATGAGTCAGTGCACATCCTATACGCATACCCAACCTAAATTTCTTCCATCACTCTTTCGTTGGGGTTTATGGTTCACTTACACACTGCCATGGAACTCAGAGAATTGGCAAAACCTGAAAATATCAGCAATAGTACTCTAAACCCCACATAAAAATAACCGCCAACATTCTGTGCAGGAACAACTATGCTTAGGTGAGAAATCATCCTTGTAAAGATTTATCAACGAGAGGCTAGTCTCACCCAGGAGCTGCAGAATCCCTCTACCTGGCACCAGCTTTCAGGCGTACAGTACCCACAATGCATTGCTCTTGTCAGAGAGCTGGAGGCCTGAGCAGGGACAATGTGGAGGCTGGATGCTTCTAGAAACAGACTGCTCTATTCAAATCCACTGCCTCCCCCATGTTAATTTCCATAAACCATCTTTGAGTCTGGGTCTTAGATTGCTTAACTCTTAAAAGAAAATAAAAATATACAGTTAAAACTTCAAAGAAGGTGGTGAAAGTGTTAAGTTGTAAAAAGTTATATAAATGTAAGAAATAAAAGTTTCTACTTATCACCTCTTTAAAAAGTAAACTAAAAGATAATTATTACAAAAGAACATATACTCTGTACAATTTAAAATGTTTTTCATGTTTCAGACTGTGCAACATGCAGGTTAATCACCTCGATTCCAAGTCCCAACTCTGCAGGGCACACCCTGGATTAACTGACACCTGTTCCCTCCTGTGGACTCTGTAGCAACTGAAATGTATTTGGGAGGGGGGTGGTATTGGGGTGGATAGATTATTATAGGTATCCATATTTGTATACACATATGTACACACACACACACACCCATCCCAGAGGTGGAAGTGAACTGGACAGCCCTGCTGAAGTTAGGAGGCAGGGGTCTCCTGAGATCACAGAATTCTCTTCTGCCTCTAGGGGGCCCCAGACAGTCCTTTGAGCTCCCAGGCACAGCAGAAGGACTGAGCAACTAAATGCCTGTCCCTGCCGCTTGGGTTGCTCAGTCCTTCTGCTGTGCCTGGGAGCTCAAAGGACTGTCTGGGGCCCCCTAGCATGGGATAAATCCGGACTAGCTGAACATAGGGGACAATGAGGACTACTGAGAACTCAAGAACAATCGCAGTGGATTTTTGATCCTACTTCACGTACTGGCTTTGGGGGAGCCTAGGCAGTTTGGATGCTCACCTTACTAGACCTGGATAGAGGTGGGCGGTCCTTGGGCTTCCCACAGGTCAGGGAACCCTGATTGCTCTTCTGAGCAGATGAGGGAGGGGGACTTGATCGGGGGAGGGGGAGGGAAATGGGAAGCGGTTGTGGGGAGGAGGCAGAAATCCTTAATAAATAAAAAAAAAAAAGAAAACAAAAAAAAAAAGGACTGAGCAACTAGTTGCTTCAGCCGTGGTGAAGGGTGTAAGAGTTACACTCTGAAAGCTCTCGGGCCCTACAACCCAGTCTAAAGTCCTTCGTGTCCAGGAGCCACAGCTGTCCTTTATGGATTAAGTTATTGACGATGATTTACACAAATATTTTTTAAAGCTTCAAAATTTATTGCTGTACATTTCCTCATAGCATTCACTATGGAAATAGTGCAAATATTTATTTTGAACTCTATCGCATTTGAAAGATCACAAAGCTTTAGATATCTTTTGCAATCATTTATGAAGATCTATATTAAACTTGTATTATTTTTAAAATTTAAACATTATAACATTCAAAGAGATTATATAATGCTTTGTAAAGGAAAAAAATTTCTGGAAGCCATTGGGCACTCTGTTTTGATAAAACTTGTTTTCTACCTGCATGAGTCTTTTACTCACACACAAACTCAGTCAACAAATCCTTACCGACAAGCACATTCCAGGCTTTGTCCAAGGCCCTGGGGGGCTTAAGATGGAAAGACACCAGCTCTGCTTTTACTTTGATTACAGATCATACTAGAGTCGGACATGCATAACATTTTTTACAATACAATAAAGTGCCTCCGCGGAGGTATTTACAAAATACAGTGAGAACTCAGACAAGAAGAAGAGCATCTGCCTGGAGAAATTGGGGCAACAGCAGGACGAGGTCGCCACTGAGCTGACACTTATCCGTGAGCAGGAACTTGCCATGTTAGACAGGTAGGCAGGGGTAACAGGGGTACAGACACTGAGGCCCAGCAGAACTTCAAGGGAGAAATGATGTGGCTTTTCTTGAAGGGAAAGGCAATGGGGACAGCAGCAGGGCGAGGCTGACTACGTGCAATAGGCTAAGGGCTGGGGCTGTACCAGGAAACAGCCTTGCTCTCCTGGAGCTTACATTCTACTAAAGAGACACAGAATCAACAAATCAAACAGGTTTTAGAATTCTATACAGAGAAATGGGGTACTGAAAACAGAGCTACGAAGACAGTCAGGGTTACCGACAAATGCCTCTTGAAAGTAACAGGGAGGACGGTGACAGCATTCTCCCGAGTGTGCCTGCTAAGTGCCAGGCACTGTACCAAGCACCTGGCCAACAGCATCTGGCGGAATCCTCACAACTCTATGAGGTAGGTATTGTTGTTATTCCTGTATCACCGAGGAGGGAAGAACTCAAGGAGACTGAGGGCCCTGACAGGCTCTCTAACTGCAAAGTTCCTGCTCTGACACTTGAACCTGCATTTAAAGGCATGAGGAATTCTAAGCAGGGATCACCTCTGCTTCTCTGGAGACAAAAGTGGGGGAATAGAGAGAAGAAGGGACAGGGAACAGCTGGAAAGGGGAAAAGCTATTCAAAAGTCCAAAGGGAGGGAAGAAGGTTCCTGTGAACTTAGTGGTTGTGGAGGGAAGGATGTGAGGAGTGTGGCTACCTCAACACTTGTAACAGGATTAAGATGCTGCAAGCAGGGGAATGAGCAACATCCAACATCGTCCCTGTATCTCTGTCTTATCCAGCTGAAGTTGATTTTGAGCCAAGTTGAAGAATCCAAGATGATGGCGGTTTCTGATAAAATGACGAATTTAATTTCAGACAAGTCCTGTGGGTATACTGGAAACATCTCAGCCTCATGCGATGGTCACTAAGACACCGCTTTGTAATGGCTTTTACACCTTGTGTCTACCTGAGCGAAGGACACAGGGAGTAACTACTGAAGCTTTGTGGTATGGTCACTGTCAGTTTGCTTCAAAAGTCTCTTTACAGAAGTTTGCATGGTGGGTTAGATTCTGTTGTAAAAAGAATATATGATTGCCAAAACGTGATCTCAAGACATAGCTGTATGTAAAGAGTTGGGGTTTTGGGTAGGAGAAGAACAGCTTTTGGAAAGCCATTCCAATAGTAACACTAGCTCTTTAAGAAATATCAGTGTTAACTCCAACATTCTTAGCCTGAGTCACTCTGATGGCCGCTAGCTGGGATCCTCTGGCTACAATCCTCCCAGAGCTGGCAAGTCTGCCATTCATCTACCAGCAGCGATGTTTCCAGAAAATGGGGGCCTAAGGCTCAGACATATAAATTTAGTAACCAGAAATTCCAAAAAGTATTGTTACAGTTTGGCAATAAAGTTCCAAAACCAGAGCAGCCCAAACACCCAGTTGGAAAGCTTTGGCAATCCTGCTGCTCCATTCTCCCCTGGGGATGAACGGGTGCAGGTGACACAGATGCACAGGTGGTCACACCTTGACTACATTACTTCAGGTCTAATTTTATTGTGTTTTGGTGATGGTGGTTTTTTGGTGCTGGGATCTGAACGTAGGGACTCATGCATGTTTAACATGAGTGCTCATTTAAAGTGAACATAAATACACAAATACATCAACTATCCCTATAAAGCAACCTCCATTGTGCCTTCATTTTTCACAATTTCCTTATAGCCACTCCCTCTTGTCTTTGGCTCAGATCAATTTAGGTATGTTTTAATTTAAAAACTCACTGAATAATTTAATGCCAGTTTTAATAAATAAATATCAAGCTATTTCAGTGGTAATAAAGTCAGGCTTCAAACAAAAGAAAATAATTAATACTTTGGTCAGATACTGATTAGTAAAGCTTCACACTCCGGCTCATTGCGCAAAGGATCTGAAGTGCTCTGCAGACTCAGGAAGCTACCGGGCAGCACCCACAGGGGGCCTTGTATAGCTAACTTGTGTCACAGGAAGAACGAGCCTTACTTTTGTAGCACTATTCAAAGTCCTAGTCACAGGCAAGAGAAGAAAAGAAGAAAACTGGATGGCAGGAGACAATGTGAAGCTTCTGGCGAGACAATCCCTACAGAGAGAAGCCTGTAGGTGCACTGCAATACACCAGCTCCATTTCCAAGCTAAGGCGAGGGTCTAAGTTGAGCATGGATCAGGAGTGCTATCCGGGTCTATTATAGTGTGTATTCTTTAACAGAAAAAGTTCCAATCAGTCTGTGAATATAATCATTTATTTGTCTTTACAGTGATGATGGAAGAATGTACAGGTATCTTCTTTCAATAAAGTATAAAAATCTGCTTATATACAGTGAAGTCATAATAATCTTTAATTGGGAAACTTATTTGGTACTCCTGATCTGTTTATATTAAAACTGTGGGGAACAAATATCTCACGTAAGTGCTACATTTCCAGTAGACCGCACCTGGCATCAGAAGCTCCACTTCATTTTAAGGGTCCTGCGTGCTATTATAAAAGACTAATTTTAAGTCCTAGGACTCAAAATAAACATCATTTGGAATAATAGATATATACATCAAAAATACATCTAGAAAGGCATTGGTTAGTGCTATTAAAAAGCTCTATGTGCTCAGGTACACTGTTTTCTTACAGGCGGAACCCGGTGGAAATGTTTTCAATCCGTTTCTAGCAATTTGCTCTTGGGGACGGTCAGTTGAAAGTTACCTGTGGAGACAGAAGAACAAAGATTTCTTAGGCGAAAGGTCAGTAAGACTCACTGAGAATCCCATCTGTACTGGGCTCCAGGACTGGATGGGGATGGCTGGAGACCGGAAGTCACCGGATCCTTTATACTCCACTATGTCATCCTGGTGACTTTATACCCAGTTCACTGCCATACATATTACTGCTTATACAATATTTCTGGTCTATAATTAGCAAAACCAGCAGAAAAAGGAAACTTACAGGGCACATAAATAAAACATCCTAGCAGATATCAGCCAAACACAAACATATTTCTGAGAAAAATCTACCTAATAATGATTTCTTGTGCTTCCCAGTGGTTGACTTGACTTTACAGCATTTGTGGCCAAACCTGAGATGACTGCGCAGCTGCAAACTCACAGCCGCATGTTTCACATGCTTGTCACTGTCTCCTTCCCACAATCGCTCCTAAAACGTCTGATAACCTGGGGACCTATCTATAAGTACACAATGTAAGTAATACAAAAGATCCTGGCATGTTGCTTAACTAAATAAATAACCTAAGTAAACAAATGTGTGTCATCCTTGCATATATAGGATATTAGGGAGAGCAGCAACATGAGAAGGCCAGCGTGCCCAGGAAACCAAATCTCAGAAGACTTCATCTGTGATGAGCCAAGTGAAGCTAGCCAGCCTTGCCTGTTATCTAGCTATAAGCTAGAGCCCCACCTCTTTTACACATGAGGATGAACATCTAAGCAGGCTGTATAATCCAGGTTCTTAAGAACTTTGTATGCATAGACTAAACAAGTAGGTCATGTGAATGTAATTTTAATGTTTAAGAAGTATTCTAAGTTTTCCACAAGCTACAAGTCTAATGGTCTGGTCTAACAATGTCTTCTTGAGGTCAGAATATAATATACATAAGTCCATGGTTATTGAACATATGAAATAATGGTCATTTTTAAGGCTTAATTAAAATTCAATCATTCTGCAGTACTAATGAGAGACGCACACTGTCTGAGGCAATGAACGGGTGCCAGCTCCTGTCCACCTGCCTGATAATATGAGCGGTCTGAGTGCTGCCTGAAGAACAATCTAGAAGACAATCACCAAGGAAGCAGAGGTCTAGTTATGTCTCAGCTACAGGGCTCTGCCTGTCCGTGTTGATCTCAGGAGTAAATGACAAAAGAGAGGAAAACAAAACAAACAAACAAAAGCCAAACTGACAGAGAGATGTGCCACCCCAGATTACATCTTGCCATGATGGCATAAACTATATCATGGGGAACAGCACTCACGCAGACTCCCTCAATGGCTTCAGGGACATTGTGGCTAGGGCCTCAGAGCACAGGAGCCTGCTCTAGATTTCCCTCTCTGAGAGATATAACACACACTGAATGAACACATCGGATTCCTACAGTGTGACCTTTCAGCCTGGAAAACAAAGTGTGAACTGTCTCCATAGTGTCTTCCTAGCCTCAGCGAGTAAATAAACAGTATAAAACACGACTGAACCAGATTCTCCTAGTAAGGACATAAAACATTTAAAACTGGACTAAACTGGATCTAAACTAAACTTCTGGTCAGGAAATGACGTGACTGATGTTTGCTGTCCTGGACATGTAAACAGCAGATATTATATTATATATTGGTTGCAGTGTCATCACAGTACTGGACACTATTAAAATAAGGAGAGGCACTCAAGGAAAGGGAAGGGGACACTAACAACTACACCCATCTTCTCTCAGCTCCCTATCTGTGCTCCTCTGGAGAACAGGACTCCCAGGCAGCTGCTCCAGTGGAAGCCTGATTCTCTCCACTGCTGTCTCAAGCTCACTTCCAATCAGCACCAATCAGGCTGATTCTACCACCAAATATGTATCTCAAATCTACCCTTCCCTGCTTGTGTCTCCTATCACCTTCAGAAAGCTACCACTGTTGCTCACTGGACTACCACAGCAACATCTCAACTGGTCTCCTTGCCTCCAAGTTTTCTCTACTTCAAGCCAAATAAGCAAATATGATCATACCTTCTGCAAGAAGTCCTGACTGACTCACAGGCCTTCCTGATTAGACCTGCTGCCCACACATTGCCCTCCCCCACTCTCTACATTCCAACCTCTCATCTTCTCTCTGAAGAAACAAACCTTCTCTCTGTTAACCCTCTAAGCAAGCCACTTTCCACCTATGTTCCTCAAGACTCAGTTCTACTCGTCCTTTATGACCAAGGTAAAAGATCCTTCCTCAGAGTAACTTTGCTGAGCCTTGGTATCATGTTCTGCTCTGTTGTCTCTCCCTCTGAGATTTGGGTTCAGAGGGAACAAGTCATTGGCATAAGGATGGCAAGAATTAAAACAGATCTTGCCAAAACACAAGTGGGGGCTGGAAAGCAAGATCAAAGCCACAGAGTGTGAGCATTCAACAAAACAGAGCACACACATAAACAGAGCCTACATTTGCATCTTTAAGGAAAATTCATGTTATACTTGTCACCGTTCTGCCTGTTCTGTACCTAACGTGTGGTATGAAGCATCTACCTAACGGGAAAGATTTTGCTCATCTTATTGCTATAATTCTAAGGAGAGCATGCCATCCCTCTGTAGACGAGTGGGGCCAGCCATTCCTCTGAACCCAAGAGTCCCTTCCTCTTTCCTCTGCTTTCTCTCAGAACATCATTGGCATTTTTTCACCACTGATCAAAACCATATGAAGTACACCAAAGATCCCTTGTAGGTAGCTACTGTGGCAAGAATGTCCTCAGAGAATCAGGACAGATGTAATAACTTATGGGTCCTTAAATACAGAGGGGACACATGAAGGACCCATGAGGGAAACGGACTACATTAGAGTGTTGAGCAAGCTACGAAGGGAAACGGCTGCCGGTCTCTGCGCCTGTGTTTGCTGACCTGATCATATTCTTAAGCGTCATCTCCACTGTCCATATCGATGTCTGCCTCCTCCGTGTCAGCAGCCCGGGACAGGATGTCCGCCATCAGTGCTTCTTCCAATTTCTTGCGTACTTGCTGGACTCGCTCTTCCTGTTTCCTTTTCAAAATCAGAAGGAAATGAAACTGAAAATTTGGAAAGTAATAAAATGAAACTACCCTGAGCACCCCCGAAATCACTTAGAAAAGCACACTTGCTTAGACTCCCAAGTCTACCTCTACACATACAAACCAAACACTGCAAGTTTCTCCAGAAAAAAAAAAAATTAAAGAACAGCTAGCTGTCCAAGGGTGGTGATCTCTTGTCTCAAGAGAGTCTGGAAGGAACAGGTGAACTTCAGTGGCCTTTTCCTCAACCTCACGAATTTCAAGTGTGTGAAGATTTGGAATGATGAGTTAAAAATAAGTAAAATAACTTGGAAGCAAAGATATGAGAAGACAATAACACAGAAAAGAAAGGGAGAACAACTTCTTAGGCGAAGCATCAACAGAGACGTGCCAGAGACACAGCAGGCCGGGCTTGCTCAGCATTCTATGGCTGAGTCAGGAAAGAGCATTACTGGGAAGCTAGGTCCACACAGAAGAGTCAGGCCCACTGAAGGCTATGACTGGGGACAGAGATAATCGCTTCTGAGATGAGCCTAGTAGGCCAAGACTATTATCATGACCTTCCCTAGCTTGGTGACAGCAAGGTGATCTCAAAGTGACAATACCTGCACATCATAAAGAAGGTCCTAAACCATTAGAAGAAAAACAAAACCCAGGATAAGAGGCTATTAGAATGCTCTGTGGCTCTGTGAAGTACAGGGGGCAGGGAATGATACAGTTTCCTGGGAAAGTTAAGGAAACAGAAATCCAGAAGCAAGCAAGGAAGCCGGAGTGAAAAATAAGGAGGCAGAGGAAGCAGTGAGTGGGCTCGCTCCAGGGACAGCAGGTCGTGCCCTCCTGTGTGAGGAGACCAGGAATGGTTGGATGGATGCAGAACAGGAGAAGAAGCTGCAGTAACAAGGAAAACCAGGGACTGTACTGGGGGTGGGGGGAACCAAGTGGTTTCCTCCAGTAAGGCAGACAGATGGCAGCAGTGTGCAAACCTGGGAGAGCCAACAGGGAGAGGAAACATGTTTTGAGGACTCCATCAAATCTCTGAGATTAGCCAGCTGTGCAATCCCTTCGGTTCTAACACCCAGGACTGAATGACATTGCATCCAAGGTAAGGAGTAATAAGCACCTTCCAGCAATGAAAATGCTTTACATTTCTTTATTAAAACAACTAGCACAAAGGATTCCTAAGAACAGACTTCCAGTTCCTGAGTGAAGCTTTAGATCGGGCAGGCAGGAGGAAGGCAGTACGGGTCAATCTGACCTCTGTAGTTTCTTCACATCAAATGAAACTGGAGTTCAGCAAATGCTCGTGTAACGGAGCAGGCTCCAGAAGAAAAAAATTGTTCATTTCTTAACATAGTTTGACTCCTCTCTGGCCCAGTAACTTGTAATTTATGCCAAATGACATATAAGTCACATTGGCAGTCTCATCCCTAAAGCCGGAACAGGAGAGACGCCAGAATGATGCATCAAGGAAGACGGGGTGGGGCACACTGCATCTTGTAAAGAAGGCTATCTCGAGCTCTAATGTCTGTTGCTGAGTTTCTTTTACTTTAACCATGACAACAAACAGGCTTGCTGTCGGGGTAGGCAGAATCCTATGACGTTCTCTAGGAATCTCCCGCATCCCATATGTACTCCTTGGGCAATTTCTCCCAGTACAGGTGGGGGATGTTTGTTGACATGGTGAGATATCACTCTATAGTTGGTTACTAATCACAGAATCATTAATTAATCATGAGAAAGCTGAATCTAGTGAACCTAACCCAATACAAAGTGTCCTGAAAGAAAACTGTGAAGGTATAGAGAAGCCACATAGTGGGGAACTGCAGGCACCTTCAACAGCACAGAGCAGCCCTTTCCAGCAGTCAACAAGCAAACAGAAGTCTCAGCCCCGGAGCACACTGTGAATTTCATATCAAGTGTCTGAACTTAACAAAAACCCCATGCTCCAGAAGGGAAGATGGTCCAGACACCCCTGATTTCAGCCTAGTGGGGCTGAGCAGAGCACAGGCTGTGCAACCACAAAAGTGTAAGCTTGTAAAAGACTAAAGCTGTGACTCACCTGAATGTTACTAAGTATCAGAAAACAATTATACCTACAACTGAAAATATAGTCAAATATGCTGAAGAGGTATACTCAATGCTGAGATTCTTAACCAAGTGTTCACACGGAAAGCAGACACTACAACTAAAATAACAGAGAGGATTAGCAGGCTCCCGTGCAAGAGTGAGCTCTTTAGTTAGAACTTCGCAGAGCAAATGTCTGCCAGATGTACAAACGCCCACCGGATGCAGTGAGAAAAAGAGCAGCAATTCTGCTCATGGTCTCTTCTGAAGCTGTGCCAATTCAACAAGGAAAGCTGCTTAATAATTCCTGTTCCACCAGTTATAGCAAATGATTTGTTAGACAATTAACCCAAATCCAAGCCTGGTTTTAAGATTCCTCTACTATGAAAAGGTCTAATCTTGAAGCCATTCGTATTCCCAGTACCCCAGTCCAAACCCATAACAACTCGGTGAAAATCCTGATCTCTATCTCTGTGTTCATACAAAATGGAAAAAAAAAAACTTTGTTTCCCAGATAATTATCTTCCTCAAAGTCACAATGATCCATAGAGCAACCGCATCTCTTGCTTTTTTATATTTTCTTTTTTAAAACTCTTCAAAAGTAAAGTTGATTGCAATTTCAGGAAACCAAAGAATATGAATACAAACTTGAATTTTTTTCTTTCTTTTCAAAAAAGATTATTTTAAAGTCAAAGGATCATTTTCCAATTATAGGCTCATACATTTAGGAACATTTCCATATCAACCTTTATAGATTTAGATGGAAACAAACAGTAAACTATTTCAAATTGGATGATTCCAAACTGCCATCTGCTGGTTTCATTGAGGAATGACAGTCCAGGAAAACTGACTTCACATAGAAACAGTGAAGCACACGTACACACTGTACAACACAATATACTGAGGCATCACTATCATCACTATAAAGTGATGGTACAAAACCCCAAAGTCTCAGAAAGTAACTTCCTCATGATCTCACTATTCAGTATGTTACTTCTCTGAAATAATAGCTGGCTTATACTTCAGGGTGCTGCCAGTCCAAATCAGGTTTTCTTTTACTGTTGTTGCTAAACACCTGCTTTGTGGTCCTGTCCTAAAAAGACTGAAAGATATTTATAGCGGTAACTATGTCCTCTCTTCATCCTGACTCTGTTTACCTCTTTGCTGTGTCTTTATCATTTGCTTCCCATCCTGCTCTACTATATGAGTATGTATATGTGTATATGCATGTGTATGTGTGTGTGCTTGTGTGGGGGAGGGGCTTGTGTATTTATGTGTGCATGGATGGTGTATGTCTCAGGAACAATTTGAATCTTCACATGTAACAATAAAGCAGTTATAAATAAACCTCTAAACTGAGCTTGAATGAAATAAATATACTCATGATAACTAAATTGAACTTTAAAATGTCGTAAGGCAGCAGGCTCCCACCTGCGTTAAAGAAAGGCCGGTTTGCAGACAAACAATGCACAAAGAATCATAAAGGCATGGCGGAAAAAGTAAATGGTGTGGTTTGGGAATAGAACACCTGCCTTGAATGCTAGAGGCCTGGGTTTCAATTTCAAGCACTATAAGAGGCAAATCAAAACTAAAGAACTGGCATAAAAGGCCTGATGGATGAAAGGGCTCGTTAGAGCAGAGTTCCAGAGGCAAGGCTGTCAAGCTGCTGCCTAGAGAGTGACTCATCTGGTGATGACACACATCCGTGTGATGGTCACTCTCATTCAAAGCCTATTTTCAAGAATATTTTTCTTACAAAGATCTTTATCACATTCCATTCATTTCTGAGAAGCTCTGTCTTAGTCAGGATTTCTATTGCTGTGATGAAACAACATGATCAAAAGCAACTTGGGGAGAAAAAGAGTTTATTTATACACTTCCATATCACAGTTCATCCCTGAGGGAAGTCAGGAGCTGATGAGGAGGCCATGGAGGGTGCTGCTTACGGGCTTGCTTCTCATGGCTTACTCAGCCTGATTTCTTATAGAACCTAGGACCTCCAGCCTACAGTGAGCTGAGCCCTCTCACATCAGTAGCTGCCCTACAGGGCTGCCCACAGCGTGGTCTTACAAAGGCATTTTCTGAACTGAGATACCCTCCTTCCAGATGACTCTAGCTTGTGTTAAGTCAGCATAAAGCTAGCCAACACACTCTGTGAAACCCAAAGTATGATTTCTGATAGATTCATCCCTTATTCTTTTTTCAATCTAAAAGGCTTGGAACCAAAAGAAATTTCTCCCCCCCCCTTTTTTGGGGGGGGGGAGGGATTTGCATACACAGAGAGATATCTTGGGTATGGGACCTAAGCCTGAACACAAAATTCACTTATACTTCACATAGAGTTTATACACCTCAAAAGTCTGAGATGTTGAACTTAGTTTTAAGTTTTGAATACAGGATGATCAGCTGTACCCACTGTGACACCGAGCATAAGGCTTTGCTAAAATTTATCTGGCAGCAAAACTGAGGTGTTTAAAGTTACAGTGCCTTACCTAATGTCTTCATCTGTGACAATGAAAGCTTTGCAGAGGGGTTGGGATGTGTTAAGCCATACAGCAGGGTTCTTCTCCACGGCCGCAGAGACTTGTCCTGTGATTGGTGCAGAGCTTGTGTGCAAAGCACTGGCCACAGCAGACAGAAGGGTCTCGTCATTGCTACCCGGACCGACTCCTGCAATGCGAAAGCAACACTGCTGAAAGGAAAGCATCCCTGTGCCCGGGGGCCGGCCACTGCCTCACAGAACCAGTATGCTTATGCTCATGTACGGTCATACAGGTAAACCTGACACCCGACAGGGCAACAAAGAACAATACCTACCCATTTAACAGCTACTATGCACCAAATGATTGACATTAAACAACGACAAAACAGTTAAGTACTTTAAACAAAACTTCAACTTTAAAACACATTTCCGAAGGCCCTAAACTTCGGAAAAGTTCTGTGCATTTTCTCAAGAAGGGTCAACTATTTAAATACCTTAAAACCCCTATAAAAGCACTATGCTATATTCAAGCATCCCTATTAACATAGCCTAGATCAATTTCTTCCTCTAGCTTTAATATCAATTTCCAAAAGGATCTCTATTCTTATTGGTATCCTGAGACTTCAGGAAATGTCAATGCAAGCATGGCACACCCAAACTTAATCAGTTTTTTCAGATGACCAAAAAAAGTTCAGATTCCTAGAAATAACTGCATACCTTCATGCTTTTAGGAACCTCTCTCCACAGCAAAATTTAAGTAAATAATTTAAAGCAATAATTCCTACAAACACAGAATGAGGTAAGAGCACAACGATCCATTTGGAAGTCTTTTGAGAAATCTACACTAAGTCAAGACTGAGGACTGAAATTCCAGTCCTAGAAAAATAATGCAACTCTTAAATGAGGCATAACCATACGAAATGACAAGTAGACTGGCCACTGAGGCCTCTACCCCAGAATCCACTAGGCAACATCAAGGACCAAAGTGTATATTCCTACTGCAACTTACAGCAGCAGTTTGTAGAGACGTAGGAGGTCTTGCAGTAGTTCTTTTAGTGTAAGAAGATAAGAAAAAGAAAGTGTTGGGGTGGAATGCTGCTATTTGGGAAGCAGGAAACTTGGGGAACCCTTTGTTCATCTGTACTTAAGGCTAAAAGCAGCACACGAGTTAAGGGAGATGACATGGCCAACCTGGAGCCAAACATTTCACACAGAAGAAAAAGAAATCCCAGGTGACATAGTATACAGAAGCATCCTTATGACACGTTAGTCATCTATGCTTTCCCTTGGTTTCTAGCACAAGAGGAATGTCATCCAGCAAAGCACATGTCCCCCAAAGCGAAGGCCTACTGGTTCAGGCCAATTATAGATGCACACTACCTAATTACAGTCCCTGGTACACAGTAGGCACCTAATAAATATCTATTCAACTAAACTTAGATGATACCTTGAAGGCCTTTGGGTAGCTCCATGGTTTTTATAATTTGTTCTGTTACATCTGATGCACTAAGTCCTTGCAGTCTCTTCTCCCAGAAAAGCTGTAAGGCAAAATTCCACCATTAGTAGACACGGAGACATTGATGCTGCTCAACAGCACAGTGTAAGTCATTCCAGTTTTCTGATTTTTTTCCTTACTGCATGCTAAATGAAACTTTAAACAAGAACTCTTTCAGCACATCCTAACTCCTTCTGATGAAATTACTCAAAAAGAGTTGTTTTGATTATGCAAACTCAACTGTTACAATATTACAGGCTGTTGTACATTATAAGCTATACATAATTCTCATAAGGTATCTTCAAAAGAATGTCATAATTTGAATTTTTGAAAATTAATTTATCATAAAATGTCAATGTTAAAATTTACCAGAAAAAGAAAACAAATAACAATATCCAACATCTTTATGGAAACATGATTTTTCTAAAGCATTTAAATGTAGACTTTTAATACACTTAAGGGGAAAAATACTATACTTATTATTAATATAAATTTTTCCCAAATATCTTAATACCAGTCATGAATCACTTTCTCCCTGTCGCATAGGTACCTGAGTCACCAAACCACTCAGTGGTCCCAGAAGACTGTTCTGCCCTTAGTGAGCACTCCCTGCCCCAGGGAGTCGACATACTTTCCAGATTTTATTCTTATGTCTCAATGAATGTGTCCATCCACGTAGCATAGTCTCTAAGTTCCTATCACATACTATGCTTGTCTTCAGATGCATAATCAGCAATGGTTCTTACCCTCTTTCTTTTAAAATCTATATCATATTTACTGCAGACAAGGAGAAACAAAGAATTCTATAGGACTCCCTTCCTTTAATCATAGATAGCAGCACATATTGCATAGTTGCTACTGAAAAACAATTTCTGTAATGAGAAACAATGGAGGCAACAGAATTAAGGTTGTGAAAGACATAGGAGCCCATGTGGAAATTCCAGATCCACCACCTGCGAGGTGGACAGCGCTGGCCATGTTTTACTTCTTCAAAAGCTTTCATTCCCTTTTACAGACGTGGAAGCGATGGCTATCACACAAGATTACTGTGGAGAGTCAGTGAGGTAATATATGTCACGCACCTATAATACAGCAGTCATAAAACTTACTATATTTACTTTGAACAAGATTTAGCTACTTTGAGGGCCTTGGGAAACTTAATAAATAAAGTCAGATAAACCAGAAGATATGATAGTATAATTCTCCTTATGGCAGAATAATAATATGCTGTATTTATAATAACCTCAAAACTAGCAGCAAGAGTAGACTCCAACAGACAGTCATAAAGACCTTTCATGTACACTTATATAGTCATGTGTCTTACATCTTCCCGCAAGTAATAGTCATAGTAGAAAACTTAGCCAATTAAGCAGTCAGTCAATACTTGGGAGATGTAAGTATATTAATCAAGAATTCAGTGAAAGTATGATGATTATCATAAATGTCCCAAGAAATCCTTTCCCCATTCTATTTACACCTTGGTATGAAAATGTTTTTAATAACAAAGTTTTCAATACCACAGTTTTTAATACCAGTTATTCTTTTTAATAATTAAATAAAATCTAGTTAAATTTCTAATTAATATATGCTGAATTTAGAACTGGAAGATTATTGTCAATAAGTGTTTGTCTTGGAATTATGAGGACCTGAGTTCAACTCCCAGAATCCAAGTGAAAAGTCCAAGCATACTGGCATAGGACTGTAATCCTAGCACAGGGGAGGGAGAGAGGCAGATTCTGGGGATCGCTGCCCCATCAGTCAGCGCAGGCCAAATGAAGAGACAGGCCATTAAGAGAATATGTCTCAAAGGAGGTGAATGGCATTCAAGAGGATAAGAGCTGAAGTTGCCTTCTCTGTGTGTGTGTCTCATACACACACACACACAAATATGTGTGTAGAACCCAAAGATACATACGTGTGTATTATGTACACACTATTTTGCCAGTTCATATTCACTGGTCAACTCACTACAGAAAACTGCCTATGTACTAGACATGTGCAAACTCTTTCCCTTGCAATGACTCTCTAAACACTACAGTATAATAACGATCAACTCACATTCACATCATAGTAACCTAGGTATAAGCTAAGGCATAGAGGAGGCTGTGCAAGGCTAATGTGCTGGTATTATACCGTCTTACACTGTATAATACTGCCACATACACAGAAGACTTGGGCATCCTGTGGATTCAGATATTAGAAGGTGGTCCTAGGACTAATCTCCTGTGGAAGAAATGACTCTATAACGTAATTTGTAAAAATAAAATAGCAGTACCAAAAAAAAAAAGTATAGGGACTATAGGTGGTTATGATTCCTAGTATTTTACACCTAAAATTCTAATCCCAGATATTAAAAGATAATTTTTGAATGTATCAATCTTAATTTTAAACTTCTTGTCAATCATAAAGAAAATTATACAAAAAGCTAGAAGAAAATAAAGTATTGGACTGGAACATGGGTACACGTGTCTAGTTTTTATCAGATTGTAAGGTGCTGCAGCAGCTCAGCAAACCGGATGATCTATTTTCACCATCCTTAGGCAGTTTTTAACTCTTAATCCTTGGGGAGAGTAGGGAGGGGAAAGTCATCTTTTGCCTAAATCAGTGGTTCTCAGCCTTCCTAACACTGCAACACTGTAATACATTCAGCTCTCATGTTGTGGTGACCTCCAACCATGAAAATTTCTGTTGCTACTTCATAACTATAATTTTTCTACTTTTAGTAATCATAATGAAAATATCTGCTAAGCAGGACATCTGATATGTGACCTCAGTGAAAGGGCTGTTCAACCCCAAAAGGGGTCATGACCCACAGGTTGAGAACAGCTGGCCTAAATGTTTCTCAAGGTCTTCATGAACTTGAGATGTTTACTAGGAATAGATTATGTTCCTCTGAAGTATTCCTCAGTCAGTCCACGCCCAACAACAGTAATATTCAAACTGGAAGTCTTTCCACATCTGCGAGGTGGCCTAGTTTCCTTTCTGTGCTGTGAGAAAATACCCCGACAAAAGAAATTTGAAGAGAGAGAGGGTTTATTCAGCCTACAATTCCAGGTTACCATTCTTCATTTTACGGGAAGTCAAGGCAGGCAAGGCAGAAACTTGAGCCATTACTCATTCAATGAAGAACAGAGAGTGCATGCATGCGGACCTCTAGGGTTCCACTTACTTGCTTGGTTTTTGGTTTGGTCTGGTTTTGCTTTTGCTTTTCAAGACAGGGTTTCTCATATACAGCGCTGGCTGCCCTGGAACTTGCTTGGTAGAATTCTGGCCTCCAATTCACTGAGATCTGCCTGCCTCTGCCTCCCAAGTGCTGGAATTAAAGGAGTGTGCTACCATTGCACAGCTGCCTTCTCCACTCTTACTATAGTTCAGAACCCTCAAGCCAAAGGAATGGTACTGCCCACAGTGAGCTACACACACGTCAATTATCATGATCAGGACGATCCTCCACAGATACGTACACAAAGATAATCTGGACAACCAGACATTAGATAACATTCTTGGAAACTCTCTTCCCCAGGGATTCTAGACTGTTTCAAGTTCACAAAACTATCACAGAGTTCCCATTTCACCATAACTGCCTAGACTCTCTCAGTACATTTTGTAAATACTAACATTGTAACTAATTCTAACATGAAAATCTGATTTTACCCGCTTAATTCAATGATTTTCTCAACTTAATCTTGCTGCCTGCTCTGATACCTAATGCTCAATAAATATAATACTTAAGAGAAACATTGATTTAATAATTGGATCAAGTCCCAAAATCAATACACTAAGAATCTTTCTAATCCTTACCAACAAAATCCCTATGTGCCTCTAAATTCTTCTTGTCACACTCCAGAACACTAGAAAAATCAGATAGCTCCCAAGTGAACATCACTTTTTATTGCCCATGGTCTCAGCAATGGCCTGTCAAGTAAACTACCTGACTGTGGGAAAAATATCAGGTGGGATTAAACATTACTTGTGTATAAGCACCAAGCACATAAAACGTTGGCAATGGACAATGCTGGAAGAGCATTCTGGTCAGTACGAGGCTGACACCTCACTGCTCCTTCTCTAGGGTCTTGGTTTAGTACGTACATCAGAGCATTATCTAGCACAACTGCCTACACTTTATCTACCCTGGCCTCCCAAAGAGGCAAATAGGATGGTGTGTCACCAAAGCCATTTCTTTTATGAGACAAACCACCAAATATGTCAACTGTAAGTAAAACTAATCCCAAACATAGCATCTTTGTTTTTTAACTGCTGAGGTTTAATTTGGACTTTGGGAATATATTAATTTGTCTTTTGAAAAGCATCATTAAACCTGTCACCACCCTGAGAGCATTAACTCACTCTGTGAACACATCTATATTCTGAGAAAGTCAGGTGCATGGTAAGGCGGTGAGTCCTGCGTGGATGAGTGTTGCTGCCATCAACAGGGCCAACATACTAACCTCAACATTAGAGAACTGGGGAAGAAGAGGTAGCTCTAGAAAATGTACAGGGATATTCTATAAGTACACAGAAATGGAAAATAATGTCTACCCAAAGAAGTAGCTTAAGCAGTAACCAGCATTCCTTAGTTTTACACAGAGTAGTCAAAGCGGGTTATCTCAACTGTATATCCTGAAGCCTGACTCGCAGAAACTCTACAGAACTGTGTTTCAGCAATCAATTGTTGGTTTTGGTTTTTTTTCTAAGACTGTTAGGTGATTCTGATGTAGGCATAAGAAGCCTAGTTTAAGCTGTGGCGAGAGAATGGCATTATCCACAGAGTGGTGGTATCCTGCCAACACCACAACTGCACATTTTAGCTCCAACTATGCCTGAAGATAGAAAGTATGGATTATCCTCCATACCTCAGAGTCTAGATGACAATAATGGTCTCCTCCCATTTTATTTCACTGTAGGAAGATATGTTAACGTAGTCAAATTTTACTGATTGTATAAGGAAAGGGCTCGCCCAAAGTTCAGCTGTGCAGCACAACCATCCTCAGCCACAGGACCTCAGTGGCATGGGGGGAGCAGCTACCGCTGACAACCACCACTTAGCGACCCACAAGCCCAGCCCTATGGTAAATGCTTTATTACAGGAATTTAGTCACTCTTTGCTGTATCATTTTGGAAAATATAAATTCACATTTATAGACAAAGAAACTGAGGCTTGGAGGGGCTGAACACGAAGTGAACAATGCAGCTAGAATCACCCCAGGTTCAGATAACTAAACATCCTGTTCCAGACAACAAGAGCAGGAACAGCACTCAGTGTCTGCTCTCCACAGGACCACACAGCAAGGTCTTGGACTACTCTATGTGACTTCAAAGATGAATGACAGGTTTATACCTGTTAAGAAAGCTACTGAGTTAGTCTGAAACCACTTAAAGTACAACATCCATCTAAGGAACCTACATACAAACACTCTGCAAGTCGTGTCTGACGTCCGCCTTCTCCTTATACAGAATAAAGAGGCACAGGTAAGTAAGGCCTTTAGCTAAAACTGGTGTAGAGTCTTGGGGAGACAGAAAATTGTTCTTTGGCTAGGTCACATGATTTTCTTAAGTATTATTTACAGTCTCTGCGAATAAGCTTTCTTATGCCCAGCTACAAATACCAATCATCTAAGTCAACAAAATTTTCCAAGGATGGAAATTTTAAAATAAGATGTTCCCTCTAAGAAAACAGCCCCAGGAACACAGCGCTGACGAGGTATATGAATAAGTATCTCGTGAGAGAAAAAGGGTGGCTCACTACGAACATGTATCCAAGGGCTTCCATTTTATTCTGTAAGAATACTGTTCTAGATTACCTATACCAATGCCTATTTGTCATAACCATAGGGGAAAGAATGTGTACCAAATATACCATCATTATTTACGTCTACAATTTGAAAAGCATCAGTGTCTATCTGTATAGTCTTTAAAAATTCACTTGGCATAAAAACTCAGGACCTCATCTTGACAGTCAGCTGGGAAGATACAAATATCTAACATCGAAGACCAACCTATATTTTAAGACTTGGTTTGTCAATTCCTTTATAAATTTGGCAACCATCCTTCTATGAGTATCAATTTTATTCCCTATAAAATGTAACAATAAGCCGGGCGGTGGTGGCGCACGCCTTTAATCCCAGCACTTGGGAGGCAGAGGCAGGCGGATCTCTGTGAGTTTGAGCTAGTTCCAGGACAGGCTCCAAAACCACAGAGAAACCCTGTCTTGAAAAACAAAAAAAAAAAAAAAAAAAATGTAACAATAAAAACAATCTCAAATGGTTATAGCTACTGAATGTGGTTTTCTAAACACCTGAGCAAATCCAGGACACAGCAACTACCAGGTCACTAGTACGCCTGCTAGAAAGTGTGGATCAAAAATTAAGTTTATTAATTTAATAAAAAGTAGAAAGAAAAGAGACAAAAGAATCAATCTTGAAGGGCATTAAAAATTGAGCCTGAGCACATGCATGAGAATCTGTCCTTCTCTCCCAACTTTCCTGCTGGGGATTTCTGCTACTTCAAGTATCTTTAGATTCTTCTTCCTCTCCCTCTCATTCATGCAGACTTCCTCCCAATTGGGCTCGGTGTTCTTGGGAATACTTGAGAAGCAGTACCTACTATCTAATATGCAAAGCTAGTACAAAATGGAAACACAAAACCCCTTACTTAAAAAGGGTTAAGACTTCCAAGGCACCAAGAGCACAACCTCAAACCAGGCACAGGGCTCTTTCATCTAATATGGAGCTCTTCCCAATCCAGGGCCCTCAACAGCTGCACTTGGAGCTGGTAGGTTAGTGGTATGGGGCAGCAGGGCACAGGATGGAAGAGAAAGGAGAAATCTATTCAGGGCGGCAGTATCTGGGGACATGCTGTAACATAATTTCATCCTGTAAAATTTTCAAAAGAACAACAGAAAATCATTCTGCCTGAACTATACAGTACAAGTTCCCCACCTCCAAGTTCCTGATGAAAATAACCCAAGGAGTTCTTCTCACTGTGGCGTCATGTTGGAAGGAACAGTGCAAAGGGGCCGCTGTCAAGGCTCTGCACAGCGGAGCCACGTGAGCACGAAAGGGAAAGCCTAGGACACATGTGTTGAGCAGAGACATATTTAGGTTGTTGGGAATGGGATGGTGCCATGGGTCCTGAAGGGTGTAGACCACCAAGAAGCTAAAGTTCCACGGGAACTGTCTCAGCACCCAAACTTGACAAGCCCTGCTTCAGACACTGTGGCTGGTGGTAGCTTGGCTTTGCAAACTTCTTGCTACTGCAGCACAGGTGCTGGTTGTCACTGTGACCTTCTAAGACCCACCAAGCAGCCTATCAATTTTCTGAACAAAATGAAGCCTACAAGAAACTCAAAATCCTGTTCTACTTCAAGTCCAGTGGATGGCATGGGCAGCTTTTAATTAAGAGATCTCCAAACTGTAATTTCTTATTATATTTAGTCTGTCTATTTCTACACTGTGATAATGGTAAACTCTCAGAGAAACCTCAGGAGAGCTGAGCTTGTGTCCAGAACAGCAGGCAAGAGAGAAGCAGGGAGCAGACAGTTTCTGTGCTGAAGTCATCAACAAGTTTGGAAAGCAAAGCCCTCCCTAGCCACAAGGGTCTAAAGCAGGAGGGCTTCCCAGCCCGGCTTTCTGACAATTCCAGAGCATCTTTAGCAGCCTTTGGGTGTTTGACACACCATGCCATTTCCAACAACCCAAAAAATGTCAGAACCTTTCCAGGCATCCAGGGTGCCAGAGAGGAAGAGAAAGAAACAAATTGGCTTAGGATGCAAAGTTCTGATCAACAGAGAGAGACAGAGAGGCTGGACATTTACCACTAGGGGACCCAGATCTCAGAACTGAGAGCTAGAGCAGCAAAACCCTCTACTCTGAGGGGATCCTCGCTCCATCTCGCCCTTTCTGGGCCTGTCATACCTACCTAACCAATTGAGCAGGCTGCATCTTTGTGCACTGCCAAACAACTAAGCAATGATCAGGAAGCCAGCGGCACGAGTAAGACAACACAGAATGCAAGTGACAAGCTTGATGGAATTTTGTGGACTTCTGTTTTATTTTGCTTTGACAGCTTTTCTCCTATTAGTCTTTTGTCCATTTGTTTAGATTTTGTTTTTGTGTTTCTTGTGGACTTTTTGTATTTGTTTTTGTTTCCTGGTTTGTTTGTTTGTTTGGAGAGAGAGAAAGGAAGAACATAATGTTAGACTGGTAGGGAGATGGTGAGGATCTGAGGGGAATTTGAGGAGGGAAAGACATGATCAAAATATAGTGCATGAAAAACATTAATAAAAATATTTTTTAAAGTTGAAATTCAGTTAAATTCGAACTAAAACTATTGCTATACACAGCAATTATTAATTATTACCACTTATTAATAACTCAAACATATTGGATAAGTCATGTTCTGTGGGCTATTCTGTGGTACTAGAACCATTCCAAGATTGTTGATTTTGGAAGATGTGGAGTTCCAAATGTCTGAACCATCTACAGACATGACATACATCGGAATGTAAATACATGCACAGAATTTAGAAGGAGCATGCAGTAGTCTGACACAGACAACAACTGGAAAGGCGAGACTCCTACCAGAGTGACTTCTGGTGCTCAAAGACAGACACAGCAACAGAGCAGAGCAGCAGAGCCACGAGTGGACACGACGCTTACGTAAATCCTAGTGTACAGCTATCAGTAGCCTCGAGCTTGCTAAAAACCCACAGCAAAAGCATCTCCTCAAACTCAGCAATGCAGAAGAAAAAATGTATTTTGACCCTCACAAATCATCATGGAATGCAGTTTCCCTTTTGTAATATAGTCTCTATTGGAAAAAGAATAAACTCAACACTCAGAAGGGTGTTGAAGTTCAGGAGTGAAACTACACAGAAGTTTTTAAAACTACCTTGAAACTCTACCTCTTTCTGTTTATTTTCAACACCATGAGCTCCATACTTACACCTAAGCCAATGGGTCCATGAGACTTGATCCCATGGCCAACTAGAAGCGCCAGACACTGAGCCTCTGCAAAGTCCTTGCCCCTCAGGTGTCCCCTCCAGAGCAAACAGTCCAGCTGCCTTGCTGAGCTAGCTCCACACCCAGGCTCCTGGTCTCTCCTGTCTCCTTCCTAGGCTGCCTTACCCAGTTCCCACATTTGCTCTCCTCTCCCTTCCTCTGCTTGGGGTTTCTTTCTTTAAAAGAACAGGCTCACTTGAACTCTGACCACCTAAAGCACATCCTGGTTCATGCTGCTCCTCTCTCAAAGCACCTCTTTACTCGCAGAAGAGAAGGCCGTCTTACTTCCTGACCTGCCATTCCTTCGTTTCCTTCTCCGAGACTCTGCCCCCTACCTGCTATCATATTAGCACTGCTTAAGATCACACAATTTTCTAATTCCAATTTTGTCTCAAGACCTCTCTGCCCAACTCCACTGTCACCTATACCCGCTGTCAGGGGAGTCTACCTTTAGGATGGTTCTCTGTTGGCCCCAGCATGCTCTACTATGATTAAGTAGCATATTAAAACACCTAAAAGTCAGTACCAAAAAAAAAAAAGGACTGTAAGTAGCCTTCCAACAAAATACTCAAATGCATAGGAAATGGTGTAACTTTTAAGCATGCAGGAAGAAAAGTGCTAACCCTTTATCACACAAAATAAATGAGATGCTTAAGAATCTCATTTTTTAATAGCTCTAAGCCGCAGTCTTTAACTTGGTCAAGAGTAGCAAGATAGCAAAGCTGGCATACAAACACCGATGTCCAATCAAAGCATGGTGGATGACAGAAAGAATGCTAGCTTGGCAGCTAAATGTTTAATCCTGGTCCAGCACTAAACACATGTATTATCTTAGGGAGAGTCTCTCTTAGATGTATTTTCACTAGTTCACTACAAACACTAGTAATTGTGACTTCTATCGTAAGTTTTCACGCTCAGTGGTAGAGTACTCTCTAGGAGTACACATGTAGTTTGGTGGTAGAATGTGAATTTGAATTTACAAAACTCTGTGTTTGACTCTGAATTCCACCCAAGAAAATAAAGGAGGGAGGGAAAAAAAGGTCTTGACACATAATTATAAACTAAAGCAAAACCCAGAAAATGTGCACTTTACATCCACCAACTTTTGAAAAGTTAAACACATAAGATACTAGGTTACAATTATACAGGCAATGATGTTTCTGCCTAGAAGGAATTCATTGTTCAATGTTTAAACTGCTCTATTTAAAGTCAGTTCCATTTAACATCTGAGCTGCCTGGTTATAGCCAGCAAAGGCAACTTAAATACCATGACATGTAGAAATCAAAGGACAAACATAAGCCACTCTATATTTTCTCAAGGTGTGTCCTAGGAAGAAGGGACTAGATAATGATGAGAAACTTATCACACAAACAAGGTAAAGCTTGATTTATGTGGCTGCAAAAAAAAACAAAAAAAACAAAAAAAAAGCCATAATGTGATCTCATGTTAAGGCTAAATAAAAAATAACAATTTTGGTCTAAAGAAAGATCAAGAACAAACAGAAAGGAAAATGTAGGGCTGATGAAAAATGAAGGAACAGAAACTACCTGCTATAGTGGTTTCTTTACAATTTGCTGACTACTCTATAATCTATACATAGCACGATATATTCACCAAATATCTGAAAGACTAAGATCATCCTAAGATGCCTATGAAATGAGACCACCATCCACAGCGCTAATATTTCAGGTGCTACTCCCACTAAGTTTAAGCCACAACATGGGAGGAAAGAGAAGAAGAGCGGAAGAAAGAAAGATACGTAAAGATCATCTTGAACCAAAATAGAAGAACTCCAAAACTTGCACTGCCATATATCAAGAGGTTTGTGACGCTAGTAATTATGGTACTGCAGCCTCAGGAAGGAACAGACAAAGAAGAGAATAGAGCAGATAGCCCGAAATAGATCCATCTGTACAAACATATCAAACGAACAGAAGAAAGCAATCCAAGGGCTGGAAGATGGCTCGGTCAGTAAATGCTTGCCGGGAAAGCAATGACTTGATTTAGATCCCCATGCAAAAATCCTAGGCATGATGAATAAACAAGAAAGTTCAAATGCTGCCTTTCATCTACGTCAGCATTTCATCTACAACAAAAATGACAAAGCAGAGCAATGGAAAAATATTAAAAAAAAAAAGTGCTGTGTCAGTTGGATGTCCTTAAAGTAAGAAGCAAATCCACCTTAAGTCAAAGACAAGGTCAAGATTGGTGAACAGAGAACTAAATGTAAAGCAAGCTCTCAGAAGGTAACCCACTTAGCCTTGAAGTGAACCAATAGTTAAGAAGAGAAAGAAGTGATTGAGGTTTAACAAACACACACTGTGTAACTGCTACCAGGTCAAATGAAAGGGCATCATCAGCACCCAGGTCTCTGTGCCCTCCTAGCCTCAGCCACCTCTCAAGGTCCTTAAAGCTATGAGCACATATTTCTCAAAAGACGATATTAGAAGAGTAAAGCAGTAAGCCGGGCAGTAGTGGCGCACACTTTTAATCCCAGTACTCGAGAGGCAGAGGCAGGTGGATTTCCATGAGTTCAAGGCCAGCCTGGTCTACAAGAGCAGCTAGTTCTAGGACAGGCTCCAAAGCTACAGAGAAACCCTGTCTTGAAAAACCAAAAAAAAAAAAAAAAAAGAAGAAGAAGAAGAGTAAAGCAGTAACCTAGAAATACAAGTAAACATTAGGATTTATATCAAAACATATATAAGAACTCTTTTAAACAATGGGAAAACATAATCCATAATACTAACAAATAAAAACTTGCAAAGGTATCAATGAGATGTCTCAGTGGGTAAAGGAAATGTTCTGCCAAGCTAATAGTGACCTTAGTTCAATCCCCACACTCACACAATGGAAGGAGAGCTCTAAGTCTGGCACTGCCCTTTGACCCCCACAGCAATCAGATGGTATGACCCTCACACACACAAAGAATAAAGTAATAAACAAATGAGAAGCCTTGAAGAGGTACTACATCAGAAGAGATTATCTACATGATCAAATCATAAACTGGTTATTAGCCACTACTTATCAAAAAAATGCACGCATGTAAGATCCATAAGAGACCACTGAGTACACACTGAAACATTTACAATTCCTAGAACTAACGACACTGAGTGCCAACAAAGACTTGAAGTGCAAGTTATATTTCTGATGGACATGTAGGTATGTACAACCACTGAGCAAACTGAACATATACTCTATGACCCAACAGCTCTACTCTGGGTCTAAACCCACAATTAAAAACCACAACAGAGTATTCACTTGAAGCAGTATTAAGAAACAGCAGTTTTTATTAAAAAAAAAAAAAAGGAAAAGGAAAAAGATAGAATCTAAGATGAACAAATAAAACAAGCCAATACAGAAAAAAAAAACAGCATCAATCAAATGAAAGCATCCTTATAATTAAAATGCTAAGAAAGTTAGGAGTAAAGATTTGATCCAAGGAAAAAAAAGAGCAAATGGCAACAA
This sequence comes from Microtus oregoni, assembly GCF_018167655.1. Taxonomy (NCBI): domain Eukaryota; kingdom Metazoa; phylum Chordata; class Mammalia; order Rodentia; family Cricetidae; genus Microtus; species Microtus oregoni. The sequence continues at coordinate 5,668,519 of NW_024543833.1, forward strand.
AAAAGTCATGCAAAATAAAAAATATGATCATCAAAATATAAGCTGGAAGGCCTAGAAATTAAAAATCAAGAGAATAGTTCACAAAATAAACAACAAAATAAAGAATATAAAAGCAAAAACACAGGCAAATTAGAGGAAAATTCTGAGAAGCCAACTTTCACATAGAAAGATAAGAACTTGGGAGATTCAAGAGAGAAGGAAATTCTGAAAGATAAGATAGAAGAAATGTCCCCAACAAACGGCAGGAATCACCTGTCTTCTACTCAGGCCCAGATTTAATAAAAAAAAACCTTAGAAACACACAGGGATATTTTCCTTTGTTCTGCTTTTGAAGATAGAGTCTTTTCACACAGCCCAAACTGGCCTTGGAGTTTCTATATTCCTGCATTAGTCTCCTGAGTGCTGAGATAACAGGCATGCAGCCCATGCTTGCCTATCTCCATCTCTCCACCTTTTAAATAAAACACGTATGTGTGTGTGTGTGTGTGTGTGTGTGTGTGTGTATGTGTGTACGTATACTTACTTTTTGAGTGAATCCCTTAAAATCCGCATATAAAAAGTTAAAGAGCACACAAGCTATAAAAGCAAGTGCAAATCTTTCCACCAAAAATCTTGAAGTTGGAGGATTATGAGGCAAAGCCCTTAGAAAGCTGAGAAAATAATTTTTTTCCAATCTAAGCTCTCATCAGCAGAAAAATGAGGGTATCCGAATAAATTCATTTCTAATATGCAAGTTTTCAAAGACTTCATCTCCCATCATTTTTCCCTAGCAACCTTTTGTTTTGTTTTGTTTGTTTGTTTGTTTTTGAGACAAGGTTTCTCTGTAACTTTGGGGCCTGTCCTAGAACTAGCTCTTGTAGACCAGTCTGGCCTCGAATTAACAGAAATCTGCCTGACTCTGCCTTTCCAGTGCTGGGATTAAAGGCGTGCACCACCACCACCCGCTTCCTTAGCAACTTTCTTAGGTTTGATTACAAACTTGAGAAGCATCCTAAGATAAAGATAGAAATGCAGAAACAAACTTGGGCACCGGAGCTCAGCAGAAGACAGCCCAGGGCTCCAGCTGCACAGCAAATTCCAGGGACTAACCCAGCTGCAGCAGAACAAAGACAACTCCGAAAAATTCAACAAGAAACAGAGTTACTGACAGGCATGTGGCAGAAGTTCTGAAGATTACCATTATGTAGAAAGTCTACTGTGAAGGTTACAAAACATGAATTATATGGCTTGCCCCACCTATGAATGTTTTTGGTTCTAAGAAGGTAAACCAGGACTATTCAACCAGTTCCTAAAGCTGTGATACAGTCATGTTGGGAGCACAGCAGCAGAGAGGGGGAATTGCATCATCTGCCACCAGAGGAACTCAAACAAAAGCACCAAGAATTAACTGTAAAAGCACCACCTGTAAGTGCTTTAATTCTAAACACAGAGGTAGCTCTAAAGGGAAGGACAGGAACTGAAAACACAGGCTCTGTCTAGAATGTTTTCCCAATATCCTCTACTTTAATTTTTGTAATTGAATGTGCACGGGTATATGCCTGCATGCATGTTTATGCACCACTTCTATGCCTAGTGCCCTCTGAGTACCTAAGAGAGCACTGGATTCCCTGGAACTAGTTACTGGTGGTTACAAGCTGCTGAGTGGGTACTGGGAATCGAATGCTGTTCCTCTGAAGGGGCAGCAAGTGCTCCTAAGCACTAACCCATCTCTTCAGCCTTACTTTTAAAGACCACGCACTCTCTCGCTCCTGTTGCTCATCCCATTTACTCACAACATGATAAATTATGTAAGTATTCATCTACCTAACTCTATCACACCAGATAGTCAGCCCCAGGACAGCAGGGACCTGTCTTGTCCACTGCAATATCTTTGTTGTTTAGAAAAAAGCCTAGCACAAATTAATGTCTCAAGAAATGACCAAGCTAGGGGCATTTGGGAAGCGGGACTCTCTATTGAGGAAGTGCCGCCATAAGATTGGGCTATGAGCAAGTCTGTCAAGCATTTTCTTGTTTAATGATTAATGTAGGAAGGTCCAGCTCCCTGTGAGTGGTGCCATCCCTGGGCAGGTGATCTTGAGTTATACAAAAAAGCAGCCTGAGCAAGCCATGAGGAACAAACCATGAGAAACAAGCTAGTAAGCACCGTCCTCCATGGCCTCTGCATCAGCTCCTGCCTCCTGCCTTGATTTTCTGCCCTGACTTCCTTCATGATCAACTGTGATGTGGAAGTACAAGCTGAAATATACAAACCCTTTCCTCCCCAAATTACTTTTGGTCATTAAGGTCATGGTATTATAACACAGGAAAAAAAACTAAGATAAGTATGAGGAGTAAACTAAAAGAATAAGACAGAAAGCAGAGGCGAGATAAACAGTAACTATGTAGTATAGGAATAAAGAAGGGATCATTTCCTGTTGGTTTACCATCACCGCAGAACCACAGCGCACAGCAAGTAATGGCCTGTGACATTCCTACTCCATGTCTCAATAACCGTTGGTCTCTGTTCTCCATGACACCTTAGTGTTTGGGTTTGTTTGCTGGTTTCTTTTAAGTGAGGCAATGAAAGTGGACAGATGGACTTTAGTACTAAGAAGTTCTCTTTTTGCTTGCTGCTGTTTTGTGGCTCTCGTTTCAGTTCTTTGAGACTATGTAGTCCTGGCTGTCCTGGAACTCACGTGTAGACCAAGCTGGCTTTAAACTCAGAGATCCACCTGCCTCTGCCTAAAAGGAGTGTGTCACCAAGCTTAGCCAAGAGGTTCTTTTTCCAAATCCCTAAATTCTTGATTTCCATCTCAGCCTTTCAAGCTTCCATTTTCTTGCTGAGAAGCAGAAGACTCTGTCTTCCAGTGGGAAAGTGGGCCATGCCTTCAGCTGTGCTGTGAATGTCTACTGAAATGTCTCTGCAAACACAACTGGTGTGTTCAGTTTTGTCGTAAACTGACTCACCAAGCAATGAACCACTGAAGCTTCCTGGTGTGTGCCGATAAGAGTGATAAAATAAAACTTACAAAGAATTTTTTTAAAGGGGAGTGTTAGGGTGAGGCCAGCGAGGCTAACTGGATGGTTGGGGGAGATCTAAGAGTAGCAGGACACACGCAGGCCTCTGGCTTCCCAGGACAAGATGAACAGTGGTGTTTTAATAAAATCCTGCACAAACAGGAACTAGCTGGTTTGACAGGACAGAGTTAAACAAGTTGACTCAGAGGGGCTTATGACTCTTCGATATGGACAGAGCCAAACAACTGAAGCTCTAGAAAAAGACAGATCTGGAAATCCTTAGCACGGAAGGTGGGAACTGTGGGGAAATCCACGGTGGTTACTCACATGGGAGGACGCACCAAATGCCTGGGAGTTCAACAGTCAAAACAGGAGAAAGGAGGGGAGGGAATGAAAACAGACAAAGACCAACACACGCACACACACACAGGGTAACGGGGGAGAAGGCAAAGACAGAAACAATAACAGTGCCTAATACTAGCGCAGAACAGGAGGCAATTTAAGGAGAATATTTTATCCTTTTAACAAACAACTTGAGTGAGCATGGTAAGAGCAGCTTTAGTGGCAGGGCAAGAATAAAGGCTTTGTTTTCGAGTTGCCAAAACTAAGTAGGTATAATGCAAATATGCAGACAACACACAGAAATTTGGCCAAAGAGAAGAAGGAGAATAAATAATAAAAGTGCATACGCGGTAAAGTGAACGTTTTTCCTGAACAACTTGAATACATTTAAATGCTTTGGAACAGAAGCCAGTTTATATAGTAGAAAAGACAGGAGTCTGAAACAGAACACATTTGTAAGTAGCATGTCACAGAAGATAAAATGAAACTGAGCTCCTTAACTTACTAATGGATAGTCTTTTAACTTGTTACAACTGAGTGAAGATTTGATGGAAGGTATCCAAATCATAAACTCATTCTAATTACATTTCTGAGAACTTAGCCCAGGGAATCATTGTAACATATAGAAGAGACTTAATATGTAGCCAAAAATTCTCCAGACACTATCTTACACTGATGAGTAGCTAGGGAAGTCACAGGCAAGTGTGACTTACAATTGTTAGCACAACGTACAGTCCAGTTAACAAATGACAGGAACATATCAAATGAAACAATTATGTGTGTAGGGTTACATGGAACTCTTTAAAGCGCAAAGACATCTATCACCATTATGCTTTTCAAAATGCACTAAAATACTAAAAGAAAGTATTTTAAATGTTTAAAAATGTTTTGACTAGGAAAAATAAAATATGAATAATTTTTTCTTTGTCTACTCCAAATTTCTTTTTCTTATAGAAAACAAGTAACAATGTAGTTTAAACTTCTAAAGGTCAGCATTTAAGGAATCCTCAGCAACAAGAACTGCTTTCAGTTTCTATTATTCCCAATTAAAACCCTCATTTCTAACTTTTCGACTTGGTCTTTGCCTATTTCCCAAAGCAGTTTTACAAAAGCTGCTCTCCCCAGTGCAGCATCCCCTTGCTCTGCTGGCTGTTCTTCTAAATCTTCAGCCCTCTAGCATTTTCAAAGCTCACCCCAAATTTCCCAGCCACAGTAGCCCTGCTCTTCCTGACACCCACAGCACCAGTCTACTTATTTATCTAGCACTCTGTACAAGACATCTTCCCAGAATTCCTTGGAGGAACACTTGAAACTCATATTATCTGCCCAAGCAGCCAACTTTCCTATCTGGAGGAGACAAAAGGAATATAATATACTTAAAGGGCTCAGTCATAAAGCCATTCTAGAAGGAACTGTTGACGCTACAGAGGAGAAGACGGCTTGAATGCCCGCAATGAAGGGTCATTTCTGGATTATAACAACTAAACACACACTGGATCGCCTCATTAACCTTTCATATACAATTGTACATGTACTTGGTTTTAAATTTCTTTCATCTGGGAGTTTTGTCTAATATAATTTAACCCCTTATTCTAACAGAAGAGGCGGGCAGACTCCCAGGAGAGAGGAAGGGAAAGCTACGTATCATTTCAAAGAAGGACTAGAAGAACAAAAGACAAAAGAGACTCAGTAGGATACTCAAGTGTACATCTTCACTTGCTTCAAATATTAACTCCTAAAGAAAACCATGATTATTCTTTAAGGAAAACAATGTTCAGAGACAGTCAATAACACTAAAGGTGGGTCAGCCCTGATAATTTCACAATTATTTCAAAAAGAAATAAAAACTCAAAAACGAAACTTCAATTTGAAGATAAAAGAAACACATGAGACCAGAAAGCATCAAAGGTAAGAGTATTAAAGAAAAAAAAGACTCAAAACAGTGAGTTGCCCACATATTCAAAGAAGTAAACAGAAAAGACAACCTTAATAAAATTGTAATTCAATTAAATTTTTTAAAAAACATGAATGTGTCTTATATATCTAGACGTCTGAGAGAACCCTTCCGTCCATCTTCTCCAGCTATGAAATGATAAATGTGCAGCTACTACATACAATAATGACTGCCACTTACCCCATTATAACCAGGGTCAATACCTCCCATTTCTACTTTATGATCTTAATTTATGCACAAATAACTACTTTGTTTTCTATTAAATTCTGTTTTAATGCATTCTTTAAACACACTAGTTTGCATATTTAAAGACAAAGCATTTAAAGAGTCAATGCATATAAATTCATAGTTTATATGGACAATTATATAATGACCTCAGCATAAAATACTTCTGCTGATTTTTCTTCTCACCTATTACTTCACACCTACTGAGAGTAAAGCCTGAATTAACATACACAAACTTTATTATTCTAGGCCTAAAATTCAGTGCTCATACCACTAACTTAAATACCTTAAAAGAGAATGATATATTTAAAGAAAAAAATTTATGTTCCCTATGGGAACTTAGAAATACAAATCTCATTCATTCACTGTCTAATAAAAATAACTTTGCCAAGTTGAGTAATGGGTAATTTATACTGCTGACATATTTTGCTGGATCCAAATGAGTAGCAAAATTAGAATTATTAAAAAAAAATTAGAATTATTTTTATCTTCATACATTTTTGTCAACTATCTACCCAACAATGGTGAAGTAGTCATACAGATACCAAAATATAATTAAAACTAGCATTGTTTTATTAACAAACCTGTTTCTAAACTAGACTTTTAAGATGACACAACTTTAAAATTCCCTCTTTACTATCTTCACATTGGTGACACTACACTCAAATGTCACTTCAACTACTACGTTGAAGAAATGAAGAAGAAAAGATAACTGTCTTGGTGTAACCAAAAATTCCTAAAGATTAGGTTATTCTCAAGTTACATGAGAATAACCAAGCAAAACATCCAGGTATGCAGAAGTAACCTGCTAAATTATTACAATACCACCTGCCTACACTAGCTCAAAGAAAGAGCCTTCAAAAGATCTCTGTTAGAACGATGCTAAAATTCTCTGACAAGAGATGGGGGGAAAGAAACACACACTTGTCATGAGAGTAATTCTATAAACCATAATAAAAAAGAGAAAACTCAAAGCTATTCAACAAAGCAAAGAAGGAGAGATACCATTCTGTTCATTTCAGCTTTAAGTTTCTCCATTACTGATCTCCATAGACAGCTAACCATCCCACACAACACAGGCACCACAACTTTTACAGTGTAAAGCTGGGCTCAGGTCCAGTCAAATCACTGCTAAAATGACCAGAATTTGTCAATCAACTGATCTTTAAATAAAGCACACAGGTTTATAGTGTGAGGTCTGGCAAAGAAAAAATAAGGATAAGCCAGGCAGTGGTGGCACACACCTTTAATCCCAGCACTTGGGAGACAGAGGCAGGTAGATCTCTGTGAGTTCATGGCCAGCCTGGTCTACGGGAACTAGTGCCAGGACAGGCTCAAAAGCTACAAAGAAACTCCAGTCTTGAAAAACCAAAAAGAGAAAAGAGAGAGAGAGAGAAAGAAAGAAAAAAAGGATAAAAATCTATTAAATAATACCTGTTCTCATAGGACAACTCAAATTTCCACTATATCATTAAAGGTTACATTCTACCTCTGTCTTTTGGGATTTGGGAAGCATTTCGATCAGTTATAAACATCAAAACTTTCAAATAATAAAAATTTAGTAAGGAAACAATTTTAAGTTACCAAAAAGCCAAAGGACAGATATTCAAGACTGCATACCTTATCTACAAAAGAATACAACCAGAGAATAGCTTGATAAGACAGGCAGAGTTCAAGATGGCAGAATCCCTTTCTTGTTGAACTGAACTGAAAACACTAAAAACACCATCCATTTTGTTTTTATCCTGCACATGGTAGTAAAACAGAGGGGAAAGCCTCACACAAAAAGCTGAATGGCCCAAAGAAAACCTATGTGTTGACAAGAACCTAATGGCACATGCAGGTACGCATCTTTTATACTTGATGTGATACACTTACATGGCCCCTGCTGAATCTCTTGGGGACCAACAGTAAAGCAAGTTTAGAACTTCAAATCTTGAGACATCTACAGCAAGATGCTGATCCAATGTGGCTCCAAACATCTTCTGTTTTCCTGGCTCACCTGAAGAGGAAAAAACACTACAGAGGATGTGGGAACTGAATTTCTTTCTGTAGTTTCTTCTAGAGCAACTGTCTGAGAGATTTGGCCCTGTCCTTTGTGAAGTCTGGAGATGAAACACTTGAAGGACTAGTGAAAAATAATTTCAAATGAAAAGATGGCGTGGAGAATATCTGAGCAAAAGCTACTCATTGTAGGCCAATCAGTGTTTCTAACCCACTAAGTGGGAGGAAATAGAAAAAAGAGAAAATGCAGTGTTTCTCCTCCACCTCCTCCCCCAGTTGTGACTGAAATTCATGGAGCACCTAACTTCTGACCACATGAGGGAGGCTGAGCACTTGGTCCAGTCTCATCCCTGGCTGTGCGACCTTGTTAAGCAGCAGGGAGGCCTTTCAGATAATACCCTTGTCTAAGAAAAGTTTCTGGTGGATATAAGTTGAAGAAATAATGAAAGAGAAAAATGCACTGAACTTATGTAAAAACGAAAAGCACGGTGATATACCCATACTGGCAAATTATATCTGATTCTGTTTTTCAAAAGATTTGGGACAGATTCTTTGAAATTAGAAACCAGAAAAAAAGGGGAAAAGAAGCAATTTCCAAATAATAGAAAATGTTTTCAAGCCAAACACAACACGAGCTGCATGATTCATCTTTCTAGGAAACACTATTCCTAGAAAAATCATCTTTAAAAAGCTAAGATTAGTACAACCAAATCTCAGGAATATTATAACACAGAGAGCATTAAAACTGTTGCCAATAATATTGGTTAGATTCACTTTAATTAACTTCTAGAGTATTTTATTAAATCTTGTATTATTATGGCTATTCTCTATAGACATAAAGCTTTTTCAAATGTATTCCAATATAATCAGAATTTATTTGAATTATGCTTGATAAAAATACAAGAATTTTCTGGAAAATATGATTAGAGAACAAATTAGCCCCTTACCTGACGTGGTTGTTCATTCATCCGTTGTGGGTCTGACTTCACTTTATTGTTGGGGTGGTTTGTGACTTTGGTGACTGGTTGCTTGAAAATTGATGCAGTTTGTCTAATTGGCAATGTTGTGTTCAAGTCTGGTTTACCCTGTAAATAGAAATGTTTTCATTAATACAATATGTAAAGAAAATTGGATCAATACCTTTTTAAACTCAACATCCATAATTTTAAAAGAATATATAACCATTATTCCAACTCTTGGTCTGTGTCAGTACTTTTTTATTTGTTTGATTGATTAATTTTCGAGACAGGGTTTCTCTATAGCTTTGGAGCCTGTTCTGGAACTAGATCTTGTAGACCAGGCTGGCCTTGAACTCACAGAGATCTACCTGCCTCTATCTCCGGAGTGCTGGGATTAAAGGCATGCACCACTACTGCCTGGCAGCACTTTGAATATTTTAAAGGTACATTTAAAAGAAAAATACTTATTTTATGATGTAGATTCCCCTTTATATGCTTTGAATACCACTGGTTAATAAAGATGCTGCTTTGGGCCTATTGCAGCACAGAATAAGGCAAAGTAGAATTCCAACCAGATATAGGAGAGAGTAGGCGGAGTCAGAGAGAGGCCATGTAGCCGCTGCAGAAGACAGATGCCGGACGTCGGATGGAAACTTACCTTCCACAACCATGTGGTGATATACAGATTAATAGAAATGGGTTAATTTAAGATATAAGAGTTAGCCAGAAATATGCCTAAGATAATAGGCCAAGCAGTGTTTTAACTAATACAGTTTCTGTGTGGTTATTTTGGGTCTGGATGGCCAGGAAACAAACAAGCAGCCTCCGCCAACAATTGTGTATGTGTATGAGCCTGTGTGTATGTATGTGAACCATGTGCATGCAAGAGCATGAAAAGGTCAGAAGCAATGTTAAAATGCCCTGGAATTGGAGTCACAAACAGTTATGAGACCCTGTGTGGGTGCTGAGAACTCAACTCGGGTCCTCTGAAAGAGCAATATGGGTTCTTAACTGCTGAGTCATCCCTCCAGTTCCTCTAAAAGTTTGTTTTAAGCACTTTATTATGTATTATTTTTCATAATTAAGGTATACTTTCAATTCTTTGTATAATATTAATTATCTAATTAGCAGAATATTAAGGACATTAATATATCTGAGAAAGAATAAGAACTTTAAAGTTGCAATCAGGATAACGGTTATTTCTATATTCTAAGACTAGGACAAATACTAGCCTTAAATATTTAAGCATTAAAACCTAACTTGATTGACTAGCAATGAGACCAGACTTAACATAAAAAAATAACATTAAATTACTGATTCTAGTAAACAGAATTCATTCTAGAAAATGTTGATAAAATAAGACATGGCCAAATTAAAATATCAAAATTTGAGCATTGCTAATAAAAATGGAAATTTCACATGTGATCTCATACAACTAGGTGCAAACAAGCAAAGGTTCCCAGAAAGTGCATTAGCTTGCCCTCTGTACACACAATTGGTGCATGTATTTGAAAACCAACAGACTGCATTACCAACTTGGGTCTGACCATAATGTGAGGCCTACCCACTTACATATGTGGAAATATTCCAAAGTCTAAAAAGTCTGGCAGAAGTATTCTGCATAAGGAATAATTGTCCTGTATTCCTGTTTAGTTTATTGAAACAATCTCTCACTACATATCCCAGGCTTGAACAGAAACTCATTACGGAGCTCAGGCTGCCTGTGACAAGCACGCAGCCAGCCTGACAGCCAGTCCTTAGTTCTGTTATGTGTTACACTTCTTGCTTTTGGGAAGACTTAAAATCAAAGCTTTGGAAAGCTATATGATAGGTTATTCAAATTTGGATCATCCAGTAAATAATATGTCAGACATGTTTTCGTAAGGTCAAACTGTAAAACAGAACTGCTCTTCATTTGCAAAACTCAATGGAATGATAACAAAAAGGACGGGACAAAAATCATTGCTATTTTGATACTGACAAAAGATGTAAAAAGTTGATGTCAAGAGTCCTCCTCTCTTTACCTTACTTTTATAGACAAGATGTCTCACTGAACCTGACGCTTACCAATTTGACTAGACCAACTGGCCAGAAAGAGCCAGGGATCCTCGTGTCTGCCTCTCTAGCACTGGAGTTACAGGTGGGGAACAGGCTTGGTGCATTTTTGTGGGGTCTAGGGGTGTGCATTTTTTAAAACTTCTGAAGTTAATTCTGGGGTACATACAGGGAATCAAGCATTTCTAGCCAACAACATTTAGAACACCAAGGTCCTAAACAACAGAGTCATCCAACCTAAGGCCAATGTTCAGTCTTCAGGAATCCTAATTCTTAAGGATGACAACCTGCTGTCATTAAGATTATAAATACATCACTAAACAGTATCATGTTTGGTTAACATGTTCTTTAATTAAAAAAAAACAATATGCTTTGCTGGTACTAGATCAAATACAGCATGAGCAGATACAGAAGTAACTGCGACTGTTTGTATACACAAGCGTATCCAAGTCGAGATTCATTCTAGAAAGGATAAAGTGGGCCTACTCTTCACTATAACGAACTATGAGTCTTAAATCCGCAAAGACTGAAAGTATGGAACATTTGAAATTAGCAGTGTTAAAAATGCTAAAGTTGGCAGGATAGAGGTGGCACACACGTTTAAACCGAGAACTCAAGAGGCAGGGGCAGTCGGATCTCTCTGAGTATGAGACCAGCCTGGTCTACAGAGTGAGTTCCAGGACACCGTTACCTAAATAAAATAAATAAATAAAAACTAACAACCAAACAAACGGAACAAACGCTAAGGTTGGTGAGTGAGTGAGTAAGTGAGTGAGTGTGTGTGTGTGTGTGTGTGTGTATGCTATTGGACCAATAAAGAAAAATTAGAAGAACCTGCTAAAAAATATAAGATACATTGTTAGGTTCTACTGTCTAATTGAGATGGTTCACTCTGTTGTATCTTAAAGAACCCTAGCCTAGTTCCTAAGGAAGACAACTGCATAGAGTAAGGCACTAAGAATGTACGTCATCATTCTTCTCTTGACTTCTCAAACATTTTTAAGCACTTCTTTTACTTTTGACTGGCTAACATTTTTGACAATTTTGTATTTAAAACATTCTCTTGAGAAATCTGCAAAGTAGACTGACCAGCTTCCCAGAAGCTTACAGAACCAGTAAACTGCATTACCAGTCTCCCCTAAGGACTGCCAGAGTCACTTAATTCATGACCACCTGTTACCCAAGTTGCCCTAAACCACTGACACTCTGCCATAAACTTCAGCATTAAGAACAATCACCTTGGCTTAAAGCATGATTATAGCTGTTCACAAAATCATTTCTTTAAATATAAAAAAGTGAAATTCGTTTACATTACAAACTAAACCAGCAAATTCACTGCAACATTGTAAACAGCCTAGCTCACAAACTTTAAAATTCTAAAAAGACGTCCCATTTCAATCTAGAAGTAACTGTGGTACTAAATAACACAATCTGCAAGCAAATTTTTTTCTTTTACATTCAATGACCTTCCACAAAAGCCTGTAATGCAAGACTTAGGCAATAGCTAGGCAGTGGTGGTGCACGCCTTTAATCCCAGCACTTAGGAGGCAGAGGCAGGTGGTTCTCTGTCAGTTGGAAGCCAGCCTGGTCTACAAAGAGAGTTTCAGGACAACCAGTGTTGTTACACAGAGAAACCGTCTTGAAAACAAAAACAACAAAAAGAGAAGTATACAATAAAGGTGACTGTGGAGGGGATGGAACAATGGGGTCTCAATACCATGGAACACTTTAGTGAGCCACCCTGGTTACAGAGCGTGAGTGATGAAGAGGACTTCATAAACCAGTATCTCCTACTGTTTGCATCCTGACCCCCTTAGGACTGTAAGAATACACACAGCTCACTGCACTGTGAAGATGACATCAGTTTCTATTTTACCTAATGTAGATAATTACAAATGCAACTATCAGAAGTTATCCTTAGTTACATTGTAACAAACTGATCGACTGCTAGCAACCCATACATGAGCCAACACTTCAGTGGCCTACATTTCATATACTTCTTTTCAATCAAATCTTCCATTTTAAAGTTATTTCTTTACTGATATTTTATCAGTATTAATATTAATAAACAATCAGTGTTTTATCCATATTAATACAGATATTTAGTGGGTTTTTTCCACTTCCCATTATCACATAAAGTTCTCAATGATGTTTAAAAAATAAACTCTCTGGTTTACCAAAGATGGTGTCTTATAATTTTAACATAATTACTAAACATAAATGATAACTTCAGTATGAAATACAGCTCAAAAGAAAGGGGCGGGGGGTCTTCTGTTCCTCCTGCTATGGAAATAGATTCTTGCTATATTGCCTAAGCTGGCCTCCCAACTCCTGCCCCTCCTTCCCCAGCAACTGGATTATAGGCGCACACAACCATGCCTGACTATACGTATTACAAAATAGCTTCATGCTCTTCGGTAAGTCTTACTAAGTGCGAGCATCACTTCTATTCTTATTCCCTTTTCAATAGATGAGGTGGAAGGGAAAAGTCATCTTATGTGACTCAGACCTTCCCGAAACTACTTTTAAAAGACTTTGTGCTACAATATCAGTGAACCAAAAAAAAAAAAAAAAAAAAAAACACCTTTAATAATCAGTAGACAGATACACAAAGTTCCCTGCATTTTATTAAAAGAACAGGATTTTATTTGTGGAAGAAGCTATCAAGACATTCACGTCTCAATATCCATTTCAAATATTCATTTCTCAACTCAGTATTTGCAACTGCCCCTCTGTGGAAAGCGCACCATTTCGAGCCACTGTAACCCCGCAAACAAGGGCGCTGCCCTGGGTTTGACCTCCAACACCACGTCTTCAGACAGATATCATGTAAAGCTTATATATCATATAACACAGTGACTGAACTCTAAATATCACCTTTCTTGGCTAGATTTATTATTATTAAAGACTTGTTTCGTGTGTGTGAGTGTATTTGCCTGAATGTATATACATGCATGTTACGGGAGGTCCTCCCACTCCTCCAGCCTATCGCCGCTGAGATACCAGCCCATTGGGGCGTGGTCTCTCTCCCTTTAAAAAAGTGGCCACTTCCCTCTCCTCTCTCTCTTCACTTCCTGCTCCACCGGCGACTAGACTCCCTTCCTGGTTGCGCAGAGGGCTGACGGTGATCTGTAAGTTTTTTCCCCTTTAAATAAATACCACCCTATTAATCATAATTCCAAACTGGTGTGACATTGTTTATGACTTACGCCTTCACATGCATCACATCGGTATAGTGTCCACAAAGGCCTAAAGAGAGATAAGGTCTCCTTGTTGGTGCTGGGAACTGAACCCTGGTCCACTGCAAGAGCAAGAGGTTCTCGTAAACCTGGCACCAACTCCAGCCTTGTCCGTTTTTTGAGAAAAGCTATATAAAAGACACTGCAGATTCTATAACCAAAGCATTGAGATTTTACTTTCCAATTGTTAATTTTTCACTTTTAAAAATTCACCTTATTGTAGGGTGAAAACTTTTGCTCTGCTTACCCAATACACATATACAACTGACATTGCAAAGTATCATTCACGTACCATTTTAATCCTGTAGCTGTTGGGAAACAAAGATTCAGTACCACTAAGGTCAATTTCCTTATCAGTTAATGAGGATACTTATTACAAAAGATTCATAGACAGATCAAATAGAACGGTATGTGATGACACCAATGCAGTTTCTAACACCGTCAGCTTCCACCAGGACCTCCGCACAGCACTCTGCACCATTCCTGTGCCGGCATAAAGCCCCAGTAGACTCGTCTGGTTCACACCCTCAGCTGGGTACCTCTCCACTCACTCAACTCCAGCATTTTGACCTTCTTTCTGCCCTTACATACTGGGGCATCTTTTCTTAACAATTTAGCACTGGCTCTTTCCTCTGTACAGAATACTTTCCTCTCAACTTCTGAAGAATGGCCACTTGTCACCCAGTGCTCAGTCTGAAAATTAACCATCAGAGAAACCTGTTCTCATCATTCAACCTAAAATATCACCCAGTCACCTTTGCATTACTTAGCTCACTGCATAGAGTTAGTATTTTACGAGTGACTTACCATCCCACTCAAATATAACCACCTGAGACTTCCTCTACAGTATTTCCAAACTGAGACTCATGCTTGCCCAGACTTTGAAAATTGCATACAATAAGCTAATTAGAGGCAAAATGCCACCACACATTTGGTCCTACTGCACAGCTCCAGTCTAAGTAGTCGTTTTCTGTCTTGAACCTGAAAGTACTAAAGGAAAATATGATAATTAAATGTAACCTATAAGATCTGCTGCAAAATTGTTATGAAAAGGAGCACTGTCTGTTCCAATTTAAAATATAAAAGAAACAATCCCTAGACTCACTCTATCACTGAGCTACATGTTAACCTCTTATTAATTTTTTAAATCATTTGCAATTATTATTGTGGGGGGGGTGCTTGTGCCAAGGCACATGAGTGGAGGTCAGAAGAGAACCAGTTCTCTCCTTTCATGCTTATATAAGTTACAGAGATCTAGCTCAGGTCATTGGGCTTACAGAGATAGCAAGTACTCACCCTCTGAGCCATCTCTAGCCTTCCGGGGCCCCTCCAAACAGTGTGTTAAGGACCAGGAAGCAGGTTTCTGCTCTCCCTACTTTCTCTTGCCCCGCCTTACTAACTAGTAATCTTTTTCACAACCCATTTATGCTGATTCCATCAACCTTAGCCAAACTTCAGAGCTTCTCAGGACTGGATCCCTGCCTGTGTCTGGGACTCACCAGTCTCATTACTGGGAATATTACGTGTGCCAGTGACTTTCCAGCTTATCTTTGTTCTAGCAGTGTGCCCACTACACACAGCATCTGCATCTAAGTATTCCAGGAACCTCAAACTGACATTATCAGTTCACTTTTATTCAGCCTTATTCATTCTTCCCCTAGGGTCCTAGCTTTCAGTATCCCCTCTACCTAAAATGCAAGGGTTCACCTCAAGTTTTCTGTTAGTCTCCACATCGAATCTGCTAGCAAATCCCATTAATAATTCCATTGTGTTCAGCACCACACGTCTCCCATGTCTTGGCTATTCCTCACTAGACAAAACTATCTCCTCACTTCCACTTTTCTCCATTTCATATCAAATTAACAGTGCTCAATATTTGATATGGACCCACACTTAATATAAACACTAATAACTCCTAGCAAAGACTTCCCTGTCTTACTAATCTATCACCTGTGGAGTATTCAATCAGTCTCTATACTCCCACAGGCACGAAGACACTCAAACCAGCAAGAAATACAGAGCACGGGGGTCTTTGGAAGAGACTTCTGTCACTTTCTCTATAGGTCAGTGTTGTTTTCCTCTGCTCTGAGCAGCCTGCAGCTGCTCTGAGCAGGAGACCCTGATGGCAGTGGAGTGGGTTCTGATGGGTCTGCAGCAAAAGATCCGGAGAGCTGGGGCATGGTCAGAGCCCTATATAAGCTGCCCCGAGTACAATAAATTGGGCATTCTTGTATCAAGGATGACCCGTGTCCCCGTCTGTCTGTGTATGTTTTTAAATTTTCAGCCTAATTCCCATAGCGCGTAACGAGTAGAGCGCGGAACAGAACTGGTGGAGTTTTACAGGTCAGGAGACATATTCTCTTTGTATTCAACTAGAGTGGAAATCCTAGGAATATTGAAGCTAAAGGGTAGTTCTTACCACAATATTTGTATGGTGATACAAAGTATGGTTATGATGATGAATTGACCACAGAACCCTCAGAGATTTACTCAATAACTGAGAAGTCATCAAGCAAATGGTTATTCTGAACCACATCAAATGGCCTGGCCCCTCTTTTCCCCCTAACACCTTGCTCTCCTTCCTTCTTTAACACAAACAAACCAATGGATATGTTTTTCAGGTACAGATCCTTTTGAAATTCTGATGAAGATAAAATTTCTGTAGGAGAAACACTCCCCTCCCCCAAAAAAGTTATGGCATTCAATTCAAAGGATCCTGGAAGTTTCTAAGGCATGCATCCTCAAGCAACAATCCTCCATCCTCGTTCTGCTTCCTTCCAAGCTGTCTTTCAATATTTAGAAAAAGCCATTCTAACCATTTTATAGGGAGGTTAAAACATGCACATATAATAACATACAAATATAGTATGTTTATATTTGCATATGACCTAAAAGAACATACAAAAAGGAAGAACAACAAAAACAAACTAGAGCCAGGAGCTGAAACACATTAGCAGGAGGGCAACACTCTGTACTAGCCTTTCACTATTTACCCACGCTATTTCAGCTAACAATAAATCCAAAGTATAAAATTTTCAAAGACCTGGCATAAAACCTGCTTTCTAACCCTTCCAGTCCCTGGAAATGGGCTCTATAAAGGTCACCAGGTCCATTCCAATTCTGATGCAGTCTTTACCCTCCTTGATTTCTCCACGCTTCTGTAATACTACACTTTCCTGACTTTGTTCTTACCTTTGGGAAAGTTCTTGTCACTTTTCCACAGAATTTTTATTCATCTCATTTGCATTCTGCAATATGAAAAAATACCTTTCCTATTTGTCTAAACACTGGGCACAATAAATGACAGATGACAAACTAGGGTAGGAATCTTCACATGATGAATTTATGAGAGCCCAAGAAACACAGCTACTGTAACTCCATCAGCTTCATCCCAACCCACAGGTTCTCCCCTGTCACCAACCATCACATGGATAACTTCACACATGCATACACATTAACAAAATACCCTGGGGTAAGGCAACTTAAAAAGGGTTAATTTAGCTCACAGTCTTATTTACTGGAGAACCTGAAGCATGGTGCCAGCACCCTGGTGTGGGCCTCTGGCCATCACAACAGGTCAAAGTAGCGGTCCACAAGCTTAAGGAGCTTGTACAAACAGAAGAGAGCGGACAGGGAAGGGCTAGGCTTGGGAACAACCCACTGCAATATGAATGCCTACAAAATCTACAATGTTCCAGAACCCTGGCATTAATCCATTATAAAAGTGGAACCCTATTACTTAAACTTTCCACCCTCAGAATCACAGTACCAAAGGCCAAGTCTCCTGACAAGAACCTCTAGGAGACAAACTATGATCAGAATACAGCAGTGACCAAAGCCACGATTTTAGAGTGTTGATTCTCTCTCCCTGTGACCAGCAGGCACCTAAACCTACTGATTTCTTGATTCTCCTATTTCTATACCTCAGGTCGAGGCAATAATTTAGGTCCATTAATTTTTTGGACTAAAACGGCCCAATTTGCTTGCCTAAGTCCAACTTCAGGCCTTTCCAATCGATCCTCCAGACTGTACATAAGTCTAAACTGAAGTGCAACTACCCACTAACATAAGCTTTTTTAACCTCACAGATGTTGCCCTGAGCTACACTACTGAGCTATAAACTGTATGTCTGATAACTGTGAGAATAACTGAAGCACGTGTCTCCTCTGTGTGTCTGGGGATCTAGAGGACAGTCAGACAGTCCCAAGGCATATGAAGCAAGTGTCTCCTCTGTGTGTCTGGGGATCTGGAGTACAGTCACACAGTCCCAAGCCTATGCCTATAAAGCACAATAACTTACTAACTATCTTACTACCCAAGATAATTTATGAGGAATTCAAGACGGTGGATCTGACACAGAATTGACCGCTCCAAAAATAAATAAATAAATAAATAAATAAATAAATAGGAAGCTTCTATTTCTATTTTTCAAAGTACCAAGTCTGAGAAAGCAGAAGAAGGCAGTGAAAGAACTGTGTCTTTCCAAGGTAGTGCCATGCTGTTAAGTTAAACTCGGAAATGGACTTGTCCCAAACAGTAATTATTGTAAGGAATATGCAAAATTTATCATAGGTCATATTAACACCGGGTTATTTGCACTTCATTTCTAAAACATTTATATTACAGCATTAAACAACGAAACATAAAGAATTTAGTCTAATGTAGAACTGAACAGAAGCAAGCTCCCTAAGTTCCCTAAATATGCTTTGCATTCACAACCTAATGTAGCGCATCCCAGGATAAATCCAACTAAATTTTAGAAATGATCTTGTCTTAAATTTTTAATATTTATTTTCTCTATCTTCCCTCTCCTTGCCGCGCATGTGCACACACACACACACACACACACACACCCTCTTCTCCCACCTCTATGTGGGTCCTGGCAATGGAACTCAGATCGTCAGACTTGGTAGCAGGATTTTTACCTGCTCAGCCATCTCACTCACCCAAAATTACCACCTTGTCACCATTGTCTCCTTAAAATGTTCAAAGCCAACTCTGAAACTTTGAGGTATCTTTGAAAGTGTGTGTGTGTGTGTGTGTGTGTGTGCGCGCGCGCGCACACTCACACGCACACAAAATATTTTACATGTAAAGCTAAGACTTCGTCTTTTCATTCTAAACTGTGTTGTCCAACAGGGTAAGCACGAAGCACACGTAGCCACACATTAGCCACATGTGTGGCTATAGCTAACAATTACACCACAGCACACTCCACTGTGAAAACACTGCCATCATTTCACCACACGCCAGTTGGTCACTTTCACACTACTGTGAGCTACCTGCCCCCATTAGCTCCAGAGACATCTTCAGTAATCTACTTGGTATTTCAATTATTTTATCACCTTGAGAGATGGGGATACCTACAGATAATTATAGCAGTGCCAAGAAAAATCAATAAAGAACAAGAAACCAAGAATGCAATCAATTTGGGGGGGGAGGGGGTATTGGTTAAGAAAAAAATTTGAGAAAAGCAGAGACAAGTACAAGAGCTGCAGTGCGTGTGAACCCAGAGTCAATGCCCATTCCATCCTACTTGCCCGCTGGAACGTAATTAAACCCACTCTGCAAAGGTCCTCCAAGCAGTCTTTCCAATCACACTTGAAAATACCCATTAGCAACAAGCTCTTTAATATAGAAGACATACGTCAAGGTCACAGTTTATGGTTGGTCAATCCTGTTTAAAACCTTACTTCACTGACTATATCCCCAGTTTTAATTTTTTTTTAAACTTAAAAAAAAATGAGTAATATACTTTAGCCAAGCTAAATCTCATATAGAGACTCCTGTTAGCTACATTTCCCAGTAGCTTTCTTTATACAGTACTATCACTAAAAACAACAGCATTCAGCTAACTACACCACAAATATGTTTTCTGACTATAATAATAGTGCTACTCCCAAAGGGAGTCTGCTTTTCAAATTCTAACAACTCCCACTGTAGTTACCTAAAACTCAGATCAAGGCAAGACCAGGCACCACAAACTTCACACAGAATGTCAGAAAACAATAAAAATGAAAGGCACCTCAAACTTGTGTTACATGAATTTATTAAATAACATTTATTACCACTATAAACTTCTAGAATCAGGTGGCTAGTGAATCAAGCATCAAGTGTTTATTTAACAGGCTATTATGTGCAAGGTTTGGGGCTACTGTACAAACAAAACCAACCAGAGTCCCTGCTCCCAAAGAGCTTACAGTCTAGCTGAAGCACAGGCACAAATGCAAGGGCCAAGCACAGCAGTCACCAGGGAGGAAGGGACAGGATTCCCAGAGATGCAGGCAATGGAGCAGAGCCTCAGCTGAGGAGTTCGCCAGATGGAGGGGGAGGGGAAGCACATTCCAAGCAGAGGGAGCTGCACAGAAGCAAGCAGGTCCTGAAAGCACATGCCATGCTGTGGTGATGAGCGTCCAGAGCAACTAGAGCAGAGAGATGCACACAAACTAGAGACGAATTAGAATTTGGTTTTTAATGAACCACAACTGTCAGAGGGTAAAGCTTTAAACTGCATTAAATGAGGCTAAAATGTGACTCTGGGAACAAGAGGAAAATTTATAAGCATTCTCGTCATTTCATAAACAGTTAGGTCCTTCTGTAGGTACACAAGCGTTACTGTGCTAGAGTTTAAAGGGGCAGTTTTAGAAAATCTAAACTGTCGTGTATACACACGTACACTAGTGTGTGTATATGCTTGAGAAAAGGAAAAGGGCTTGCGTCAGAAAGCTTCCTAAACTGAACACTATGCTAAGCAGGGTAGCGTGCTGCTCAGAAAGCTGGCTGCAGTTTAGGGAAGGAAAGGACAATTTAGGAGGGGGGGAAAAGGAAATAGCAGAGGTCAATATTTTGCTAAATGTTTTTATGTAAACCCCCACTTCATTTTCACAATAACGCTATGGGAGAAGTTTCGTTACCCTCTCCAAAAGGTCTCAGGCCTCAACCTCCGAAAGTTGTTTATCTGTATCAGATATTACACTATGATAGATTGTACCAGCTAACACAGAGCACAGCCAGCTCACCAAGCCCATGCCTGCCGGAGTGCAATGTCTGGTTCCTGTCTGAATGCTGCACTCCTGGGGGTCCGGCAGGGTTACGTCAGTCAAATCCTATGCATGAAATGACTTTGCTTTCACTCTATTGTACAAGACTGTCCTGAGAAAGTGGAGATGGTGACGCACAGACACACGCTCCTAAAATACATAGGATGAACACCTTTAACAACTGATAACAAAGTCATTAAAACCACTGGTTTAGGCATCAGTAGTGGTGATGTCCTCCTCAACTCCCGACTCAGCACTAAGGGTAGTCACTACTTAGAGGAACCATGTAATGAGTTGTCTGTGGGTCATACACGGCCAGTTGTTCTTGGAAGAATAGAACCTTTTTTTTAAGACACTAAAGCTTTAATCAAATTAAATTAATATATCCAAATATGACTTGTTTATACTGCTATATAATAATCAACCAAGCAGTTCCAGAGAATTAAGGGCTAGGGAAACAAATCTCTGAGGATGAAAACAGTAATGTCTGAGCCGACATCGTCAACATCAAAGTCATAGTCACACTGCCCTCCTGAGACTCTGAACTTCAAATTACTATGCAGTTACACATGATGCAGTAATGTTGCCTCTTTTTAGGAAACAGAAGAAATATGCTTTTAAAAAACCACAATGTATATAGTACAGGCTGGTAGTCTATCGACACACTGAAACGTTGTTTTCTACTGTGTACAATCACACTTTCTCTGTTCAAGCACTTCCAAATACAGAAAAATACATCCCACTTGTAAGTTTTAAAATACTCTGGAAATCTCGATGGCACAGGAAACACGTCTGGAGAGCTTGGGAAGTGCACGTCTATGCTAGAGTACAGTCACCAACCTTGTTCTGATTCAGAGGATCATTCCGTAGTCTCTGCTTGTTCTTCTGTAATTTACTAGGCATCATCTTGCCAGTTCTGAAGTCAAAACTGCTGAGGTCAACGGCATTTCCCAGATACCTTGCCAGCTGAGGTTTACTTCTGAACTTCTTACCACTCGGACTAGAAGAAAAAAAAAGTTTATTTGTACAAAAGGAAATATTAATAGCCTCTATATAGCCCTTTTAAAATGCATTCCTACATAACCTTTTTTAACAGTAATTTCTGTTCCTGATTGTTACAAATTACAATTACATGTGTTGGGTTTCATTTTGGAATTACTACAAGTCTTGAAGAAACTTCTTACTTTCTGCAGAAAGAGAAAGTGTATCATTCAATACAGCTCTCCCTGGTGCACACTGGAGCACACTGCACATGCTGCTACAGATTACACAGCTAACTGCCTGAGAGCTGAGCACAGTCCATGCAGCACACTCCCTACAAGAGTCTGCATTCCCACCAACTTCTTTCCAAACTGTCTTTTGAAAACACTGGTTTATGCACAATGTCAAGAGCTCAGAAACTGTTAAAGTCAGTAGCTACTTTAAAACATGAATTTGGACTCCACATAATCTGGCATAAACTTATAGTATCTATAACAGAAAAAAAGAAATTATGATGTGTAAATGCTTCTACTAAAACTACAACTAAAAAGAAAAACAAGAACATCTGTGAACCTATGTATACAATTCTGACATGACTTTGGTTTGACAAACTGTCTAAAATAAGCACATCAAGTGAGCAGGTTATATTTAGGGATATAAATGTATATATGCATGCAATAATAACTAATGAAAAAAGAGCCATGGATTTGAAGGAGAGCTGAGAGGAATATATGGAAGGATTTGGAAGGAGGAAAGGGGAGATATGTTGCAGTTATAATATAATCTCAAAAGTAAAACTTTAAAAAGCACAGAGATCTAAAGAGAAAAAAATTAAGTAAAATAAGCCTATAAAAATTATTTCTTTTTAGCCAGGTGTGATGGCACAGGTCTGGCCTGTAATCCCAGCACTTAAGATGGAGGCAAAACGTCAGCTTCACTACAAGGGTACTTCTAGTCTAGCCAGGGCTATGAGACCTTGCCTCAAAAAAACCAATAAATAAGTAATTTACTTCTTATAAACAAGAACCGCCAAAGATGGAAAACTGTAAAAGTGCCAGAACTGCAGAAAACAGACTCCCTAAAAAGGAGTTCTGTGTCATTAATCTGTAAGAAATTGCTTTTTAGGGACAATATCCCTAAAGTCTTATCTAAAAACTTTTATAAACCAAATAGCTAGAACAAACTGTGACTGTTTCTGCAGAAGAAACCCCTTAGAACTTCAGAAAGCATTTCAGAGGCTGGCATGCCACACCTAGAATTTAACCTTGCACTAACTAGTCAAAATAAGTAAAACACAATTCAACAAACAAAGAACTTTAAAACACTGGGGAACAAAACAATACAACATTACGCTGAACTGAACTAACTTCAGGCTCAGGTCTAATAAACAAAGCATGTCATCTGTCACATTGCATGATATTCTGTCAACACAGACTCCGGATGGCTGGAAGACCTATTAACCTTTGTTGTTCACAATCCCATGACTTAAGTATTCTTGGAACACAATTCAAAGTTTACAAAATTCAACTAACGATGAAGATTACAACCAACACCAACCAGACCATAAGAGTAAGTAAAGTAGCCAAAACCAAAATCCAGTCTGGGAAAGAAGATATGATCACACACAGACTATCTCAAATCCAAATGCATTTTACACTGGAAAACAGGCATAGCACCACAAGCAAAGCCATCAGGGTACTTTCAACACTGCCTCAAGCTCGATCATCACTATCAACCACATGCTTCCAATCTTTGCCAGTGGCTCACTGCCCATGTAGCATCTACTCCTCCAAGCTGGATGAACACTAACAACCCTCATCTCCCATATTCCTCCGCCACCCATCCAGCACCAAATTCAAATTCTCAGATTCCCCAGCAGTGACAAAATGCCTTCCCCTCCTTAGTACATCATCAAAAGAACTCAATCAAATTTACTATTTGCAGACTTTATCCTGTCGACATTGGTATCCTAATGTCACTGAAGTATGCCATGTACCTTTGATTCCAAAGGTATAATCTATCTATCTTTCCAGATGGGATGAACCTGTCAATGAGATATTATGTCCCTCAAGCCCACCTAAATCGTCATGTGCATTGTTATTCTCCAGTCCAAACGAAAAACAATTGCAGTCCTCTGAAATTTTATTTCATTACAATTCCTGTATGTTTCCTTGATTCCAATATATTTCCAACAATCAAATAATATAAACCTCTTTTGATAAACTCTCAAAAGTCATTATACAAAGGCAACCATTGAACAAAGTAACTGAGAGCAAGAAGCCTATCAATTGAGTAACAAAGAATGTAGTTTTCTTTTGCAGGCATGCTGGGATGAATCATATACTTAAAATTAAAAATAAAAATCTCACCTTTAGTCAGTTTTACTACATAAATCTTACTAAATCACTCAAATTAATCTGAAAAAATTATAATTATTGTATTTATCAGCCATTTATATGATTATGGTTTTAATTAAGCTTGAATACCCATGAAGCCCTTGTTATCAAATAGTCATGTGACTGAAAAAGAACATCCTGATAAACTATCTTTAACACGTAGTGAATAAGGGAATGAAGTGGGGAGAAAGAGAGAGAGAGAAGGAAGCTAAGCCAGTAATGCATGCTGTGATCTCAGCTACCTAGAGGCTGAAGCAAGAGAGAGTTCAAGCCCAGCCTGGTGGCTTTAAGAAGGAAAGAGGGATATAGCTCAGTAGCAGGATGCTCACCTAGCATCTACAAGGCCCTAGGTTCAGTATCTCCAATATATAAAAAAGAACAAGAAAATATCTTTCCACAAAATAAAATGACAATCCTTAATCGAATATCTGCCTAAAGATCCTTTTAATGCAATAAAAACTTGAGCTCCAGTGTGGATCTTCTTTCAGCTGACTTATTTTCAGAACTTGAAAATATTCAGGCAGTATAACTTTTACCAAAAAGATAAGCACCACACTGCTTAGCATGTGGCTGAGACAAACAAAGTCATTTTGGGAAGAACCAATGAATTTCAAAGTTGAATGTGCAAGAGGTGTTTCCTTGTGTGTTAAAAGTCACTCTAAAAATATGCCAGTACCTCAGTGTCAAGGCTTCCACAGAGCAAAACTCACTAAGGAGGTTACTCTGGACACTTCTCCTCAGACTCCAGAGATGTAAATACCCAAGGACAGGACTTACTACCAAGACTATTCTGGGTTGCAAACACAGTTCAGGGGTACAGAGCTGGCCCAGCAAGCACAAGGCCCAGCTTGAAACTCTCACATACTTATAATCCAAGAAGGGTGAAATGCAGAAATTTGCGAGATTAGCAATATCAAGTGGTGCCTCCCGAAATTTGCAAGATTAGCAATATCAAGTGGTGCCTCCCGAAATTTGCAAGATTAGCAATATCAAGTGGTGCCTCCCCAGTTCTGCTCCACTCCTGTCTGTAGACAGGACTCTGCGAGGCATGTGGCAGACTGTGCCATGCAGAAACTCCGGACAAGCCACTGTCTGATGGAGGAAGGTCATTGGCTAATAAAGGAACTGCGTTGGCCCATTTTATTGGTTAGAGGATAGGTGGGAGGAGTAAACAGAACAGGATGCTGGGAGGAAGAGGAAGTGAGCTCAGAGACTCTCGACAGCTCTCCGGAGCAGACGCCTCAGCAGAGACGCCATGCCCTGCTCCCTGGCAGACACATGCGATGAAGGTCCAACCCAGGATGGGCATAGGCTAGAATCTTCCTGGTAAGCGCACCTTGGGGTGCCATACACAGATGATTAGAAATGGGCTAAATTAATATGTGAGAATTAGCCTAGAAGAGAATGGGCCAAGCAGTGATTAAAAGAATACAGTGTCCGTGTAATTATTTCGGGGCATAAGCTAGCCGGGCAGGCGGCTGGGGTGTTGGGGACGCAGCCCCGCCGCTCATATTACTACAACTGTCCTTTCAGTAACAAGCTTCAAGAAAGTAAACCTGCCTGCCCCAGGGAATTTGAACACTAGGGACCTTGCTGTAGGAGACAGGGACACACAATAGGAGGACAAGGCCCAAGAGAACAGTTAAGTAGGAAATGTGTTCATGAGATTCACACCAGCTGCACAGCAGCACTGAGCCTGAGTGCCCGGCTGAGCAGAGACAGGAACTACATTCCCATCACCTCTAAGATGACTGCTCCCCGTCCGCATCACAGAAATACTAGGACTTGCAAAGTGACTAAGCTTTTATTCTAAGATGTCAATTACTTATTCTAGAAATATCAATTCATAACTTGAGTTTACAGTATTTTTTAACACTAGTAGATTGGTGAATAGATTAGTCATTTTCAGTTTGCTCTGACCAAAGTAATGAATACTATCTCAGTTTCAACCACAGAGAAAATTTCCCTGTTAACCTACCCCATTCCTGAACTAACTTGCAATCATGTACTTAATTTATGTTATTCACTATTTAATTAAAAATCAAACTATGAGTCAAATCTCAGTTCATATGAGGACATTTCATCACTTGAACCCAGCCTCCCTTAAATTCTGTCAAACTGCTTAAAGACTGTTAAACATAACTCCATGTTAGAGATTCTTAAATATAACTACCAGAAGAAATTTTATGTAAAAGAAAATCTAGAAACTGTACCTGAGATACCAGAATGCTTAGTGCCATCTATATTTCTGTCACATTGTGAACCCATCTGGAACCGTCATCTCCTGAGCAGACAGCTACATTCTCCTGTGCCACCCTGTCTCCACAGACCTGCAGTGTGCAACTGAACCCATCCTCTGAAGCCCCTCTGCTAACAGCAGGACACATGCTGATGACAAGTGAGCTACAGCGTTAGTAGCTGTTACAAAGACCACACAAGCCTATCTTCAAGGCCATTTCTGACAGAGGAGCTACGGGCATGGAGTCACTCCAGTGGAATGACACACAACAGTCTGTAAGGCACAGGGCCTCTCTGAAGGCAGAGGGCTAGTATACTAATGAAGAACACGCTCAGAACCACAGGACTACCCACCACAATCAAGAACTTTCTAAGGAATTAAGGAAAACCCTCACACACACGAAACTTCTATATACTTGAACACTGGAAAAGATTAACGGAAACCTCAAGCTTTTAAAAGAATACTTTCATGTTTCTAAATGTATGGGCATTTTGCCTGCATGTACTGCAGACGAGTACCACATGTCTGCAGTGCCCTTGTCGCTCCTGGAACTGTAGCTACATCAGCTGGGTGTCACCATGTGGGAGCGGGGAAGGAAACGCTGGCCTCTAGAGGAGCAGCCAGTGCTCTTAACCACTGAGCATCTCTCTAACCCTTAAACTTTCTAAGTTGTTTCTTTACCCCACCCCTTTAATTTGTTCAAACTTGAGTAAACATTCAAAACAAAAGATTTCTGTAACATTAAAAACAACTCCCCAAGAAACCAAATTTTATCTGAAGCTAAAATGTAAACCTCGAATTATCTTTTGTACTTAAGTATAAACCCTAATTGTCTGAAAATTGCCAAATAATTTTTTCAAAAATGCATACTCCCGCTTCCAAAAACAGTATGCAGTGACAGGAAGACTGACTCAGCTATTCCTCACAGCTCCTCCGCACCCCTGCACACGTACTCGTCCCTAAAATGAACACTCAGAAGCCCCTGCACAACATGCCCCAGTAGACTGCTATCGACTTTCATATTATTCTCCACGTCTGATCGGTTACTAATCACCTTTGAACCCATCCTGCACACGGCTACAGCCAACATGGTCTTAAGCACCTCAGGTCACCATGACAGACTATCTGCTAGCTTCTGCATTCTAAAGTATCCCAACATCCATCCTAAAGCAGGGCACTTGAACCATAGCTACTCTTTAAAAGCCTTCAACATAAACTTAGTTTTTAGAATATATAAGTACTTAATTTTATATTTTATGTAAGTTTAAAATAAATTTAAAATATAAAACTAATAGTGTTCCGTGGATTTTCCCCATTAGCCCTGCATCTGAGGCTCTGTAACCTGGCTCCTTCAACCTTTCAACCCTACCTTCCACTTCTCTTACCCCATGACCTTTGCTCCAACCATGTTGGTTAATTCATTTTGTCAAGATTGAGCTGAATGACCCATCTTTTACCTGGTCTATAATGCAACACTCCAAACTCCAAGATCTCCTCTGGAGATTCCTATTTTTATGAACCTAACATCCTCTGTCTGCCATGAAGACCCCACAGCCCTCACAGTAAATGTGTTTCCCTCCTCTGAACCCATGGAGAGAGCACCACTGTAGCAGGAATAATCGTGATGTGACTGCTGACTTTTCTTCTCGTTTTGCAACACTGAACTATGTGTGGTTATAAAATTTCCATGTTTCAGTCTTACGGCCACAAGCAACTCACTGAAGAAGTTCTTTATGGATGAAATTATATTGCATTAAATTTGCTTCAAATACTGAAGGTTGGGTCAGGGGTAATAACCTGGGATAGGGCCTTCCCAACCACAGTGAACTGTAGCCTCTGCAACTGTGAGTAAAAAGAAACTTCATGGTCTCTCCATACTGAATGTGTTGCCTATTTGGTTACCTGAGCAAGGACAGTATTAATCCTTGTGTCGAATATTCTGAGGTTCGTGTGACAAGCAGACCCACTGATAAGTGGACAAACAAGAGCATGGGGAAAACTGTGGCTTGTTCCCAGTGCACCACGGTTAGGCCCAGGAGGGGGAAAACTGTGGCTTGTTCCCAGTGCACCACTGTTGGGCCCAGGATGTGGAGAACCATGCCTAGATCTAATCTTACACCCAGCTGCCTCCTCTGGAGACTCATACTTCTATTCAGATCATTTGTGATTTTTATGGACCTCAGCAACACCTGAGTCCTGCTCTTTTTAGTTCAAGAAAGTGAAGCCAGCCAAGAATGATAGTGTGTGCCTGCAATTCTAGCATTTGGGAGTCACAGAGATAGGACTGCCACTACTGCAAAGCCAACCTGGGATTATACACCTAGTACCAGGACCAACAAGTGCTGCACAGAGGGAAAGGAGAGGGCGAGAGAGAACAAGGTCCTAAGAAACCCTATGAAGAGGAAAGTATTTCAGAAACACAAACCAGTATGTGTTGCACAAAAAGCCAAATCCTGGAAATGAAGGATCACAAGGCCAATAAGAAAATTACTGCTTTATGGGTTCAAATGTGGCAATGAATTTTTTTCAGAAACTGTACTAGTGGACCCAGTAGTTTAACAAACCACACCCTTTTTGAAAACATGCTTTGGATGATAATATATGAACCGCCACAGCACTATCTCAGTAATCCTGACAGAAGGCGTAATTACATTGCTTAACTGGCAACCAGAGGTGCTTCTATTGCACAGTTTCAAGACGCAGCCAAAACATATTCCACCAAAACCTGAGGCTTTCCCTGTGCCTTAATAAGTGTGGGGCACACCCTCAGTAAATAGGCATGGCTTAGCTCAAATTAATCTCCCCAGGAGCAGGCTAATTCGGGGGTCAGTAATGTTAGAGTCTGTGTGAACAGCTGGGTGACGGTGTTCACATTACCAGCAGGAGGGTTCCTGCTCAACCTACCATTAGCAGACATTCTGAGCTCCTGGTTTAAGGCAGGTACCACGTGGACACCAATGTGTAAAACTAAGGCCTAAAAGTAGTGTGAACTGAGTTTCACTGGTCCATCACACAACTAAAGAAACTAATGCGGTACAAGCTTCACGCTGTACTTCATGCATCCATAGTACAGCCTCTGAAGAGTGTCACAGCAGGCAACGTGTGTGTGTGTGTGTGTGTGTGTGTGTGTGTTTAATACTTGGTGTATATGTGGTGGCCAGGGTGTAGTGGTGGCAAGGAGGCGGCGGCTAGAGGACACCCTCTAAGATCAGTCTCCTTCCACCGGGTGGGTTCCAGGGGTCAAACTCAGTCATCAGGCTTTACAGCAAGAACCTGTACCTGCCAAACCATCTCACCAGCTTCTAATGTTGTGCTTCTAGAAACAAGAGTCTCATTAGATTAACCAGGCTGGATCAAATCTCCTGGGCTCAAGTGATCCTGTCCCCTCAACTTCCTGAGTAGCTGACACTACAGGCATGCGCAAGCACACCCAGTTTGACTTTTGAATTTCTTTTCCAGCTATGTATCCAAAAAAAAAAAGAAAAACACAAGCTTTTCTATAATGCAAAGTTCATTTGAATAAATACATCATTCCAAAACCAAACAAACCATATCGCAAGACAAGTTCCATAAGCGATGAAATACAAATTCTACAATGCTCAACTGAGAATGGATTCAATCTCAGATACAAAAGACTCCTGTCAAAAATAACTGTCTCTGAGACAGCAGCAGCAGTTCACAAAGCCTGTGCAGCCTGCCTACTAGAAAAGGTAACAGTAAAACAAACCCTAAGCAAACAAGAACTGGAAGCAGCATTAAATGAAACAAATGTATCTAACAGCAGCAGCCTTTTAATTTCTTGTTTTGTTTTTCAAGACAGGGTTTCTCTGTGTAAGCTTGGCTGTTAAGCAGGGAACTTGCTCTGTAGACCAGGTTAGCAACTCTGCCTGCCTCACCTCCTGAGTTCTGAAATTAAAGGCGTGGGCCACTACATCCAGCTAGCAGCTACCGTTTTATTTTTAGCAACATCATAGCACTTTACTGAGCAGTGATGGACAAACTGAAAGCCACACAATCACCTTCATACTTGAAGCTTTCTGAACGCCAGGCCTGCTGGTACAGAACTGTGATCCCAGCGACCCTGGGGGCTGTGCAAGAGCATCACCAGCTCCAGGCAAATTCAAGTCCAGCTGGGAAACTCAGTGAGGCGCTTGCCACAAAATTTTCAGAGGGGGCAGGGGAACAGGATGTAACTCAGTTTATATTATTCACCCAGTGAGTGCAAGGAATAGATTCAATCCCCAGCACTAAAAATAAGTTGTCTTAAACAAAGTGAATGAGTTGGAACGCAACACTTTTTTTTTAACTTCAAGTGCTGAAAAGAGTAAGCAAATCATTCCTGCATCTGAGCATCCGGCAAGAATGTGTTCAGGGTCTGGCGATGCTCTGAAGTGGCAGAACACTTGTCTGTAGATGGACCAGGCCCTGGGTTTGACCAACACCACCAAGGAGAAAGGGAAAACAATATGCTCATATCTATGCGTACATCAGCAGTAACTACACTCATGTATTTTGATGCATGCTTGTACACAACTTTTTAACCCCTTAAATGCTGTTCACATATATGAATTGGAACTACTATACCCAAGCATATTTCCCCCGCGCCAGTTGAATGACCAGGAGGAAAATTTTCACGTTATTCCAGCTTCTGAACGACTAAGAACTAGTTCCCAAACACTCAAATATTACACTGCCTGAAAACCGTTCCACCCAGGGTCCTCCAAGCTACTGAATATAACATGTTTGTACTCAAATGATAAATGGGAAGGTGTGGAGGAACATTTAGTTTGTTCATAATCCCACTGGTATCAGTGGCCACTAACCCTTTCCTGAGCTTGCCACCCATCACAAATGAAGGGCGTCAGCAGTGTAACCATAGTACTGCAAGATGACATTCAAGTGAAAAACCCTGAAGCACTTCGGCTCTATTTCTCAGCTGTACTCCTGGTTCGCACTTGGGGGAAGCTCATTACTGCAGCACCGCAGCACCTCCGGCCTTCCCTCACAATGCCAACAGCACCCTCTCCCCAGGTGAGATCCAGAAAAGTCTCCAGACACTGCCCCATGTTCACTGGGGGAACAAATGTTGGTCTGGGAGTCTGACAACTTCCGTTGTCAAAGGACTAGGACAGACTGCCACGCCAAAGCATTCCACACGGCACAAATGCCGACTTCTACGTGAGACCTCCCTGGATCCTACAAAGTTAACTGAAACTTTCTTCCTGTAGATGGCTAATTCTTCCACACGGGCACGATTAAACGCACTTCTGATGATGAATCTGGGACATGCTGGGACAGGCGCCAACAGTGACTGGGTTTTGGAGTTTCGATGAATTACACCTTCTTTTAACCCTTTCGTGGCCTAGCTAACCATCCTTCCCATTAACCCTTCGTTCGCAAACCATTTTTCCCGGAAGTCTTCTGCAGAACGTGCCTTCCTCACCTTTCAGACACTTGTGCCCCTCACTCCACTGAGGTCTAACCTCTGCCAAGGGCCTCAGCACCCCCTCCCCATACCAGCTCACCCGGTCCTTGTCATATACCTTCAGGACTCTGCTCTAATCCTGCAACCCCTGCCCAGGCCAGCTCGTGACCCCTGACCCCTACCTGACCCTGCACCCCCACCCCACCCCCGCACCCTCAGAGAGATACCTGAAGTAGTAGACATCGCTCTTGCCAGCACTGAGCCCTGATTTTCGGATCACTTCCTCCTTCTTCCATCCGGGGGGGAGGGCCGGGCAGTCCATCCTCTTCCCGCTTTCCGTGGCCCGGGGTCCCCTGGGCCCCGGCCCCGCGCTCCCCGACGGGAAAGGGACAGGTTCCCGCCGGGGGGCGACGCCGCCACCGCTGCCGACGCCGCAGCCGCCCGCGCCGCCGTCGCCGCCAAGGCCGCTGCCGCCACTCTGGGGACGGCCGCGGCCCCGGCCCCGGCCCCGGCCACGGCCCCGACCCCGGCCACGGCCACGGCCACGGCCACAGACGCCGCCGCCCCGGGCCGCCTGCTTCCACCGCCCCCGGCCACGGCCGCCGCCCCGAGCGCCTTCCCTGCGCACGCCGCTCACCGGGGACGGAGCGAGCGCGCTGCCCTGGCCCCCCTGCTCTATGGCGGAGTCGCCGCCAGCGCCGCTGCCGCCCGCCGCGCTCTCCCCCTCCTCCTGCTCCGGGCAGCAGCGGCCTCCCCCCGGGTGCGCGCGCATCCAGCCCCCTCCCCAGCCGGCTCTGCGCTTCTTCCGTAACCGAGCCCTTGGAATCCCGGAGACCCGCCCCGCCCGCAGCGCGGCGCGCGGGGGACGCGCGCAAGCATCATAGAGCGGGCGCGCACAGAGCGGCCCTCCCGCCCGGGGCGTGGCCCCGGCCGCGCCTCTTAGGTCCTCCAAGCTCTAGGCCCGGTCATGTTGTCGTCTCCGCCTCCTCGGAGCCACGCCTCCCGCGCCCACCGGCTCCGCCCCCGCCGCGCCCTTCCGGCCCAACCCCCACTGGACGCGCGCGCGGGGTGCTGGAGCTAGGTGGGGTGGAATCGCGCTGGCCAGTGTCCTGGGTGACCTGGGTACTTTGTTTCAAGTAGGGTTAAACTGTAGCCGTCGTGTGCGCTTACCTGGGTTTGCTCCCTCAAGTAAGGCGTAAACAAACAAAACATCTCATTTTGTATTTTCAAACTCAGCTGTTCTGGGAATGCCATAGCCTCCTGTCCACCGTGGTTTCCCCAAGGACTCCAGATTGAACGAATGAAGCCGTTCCCCCCCCACGAAACGGTTGTCAGTGTCCTCCAGCGCTTGGGGTCAGGACCACTACTTCTCCTAGGACGTTTTCAGGGTATAGGAAAGGGAAAAATTTGGAATACTCTGTTCAGTGGTAAGGGTTTGGCTTCTAGATTCTCCGTAGAATGCCTAAAATCCCTGAGTTCATCTAGAATTGATCTCATGTCGGGGGTCTTTTCTTGATTTAAACCCTTTGTCTCACATAAAAGTATCAGTGGCCTCTCACTTGGTAAATAGATCTTTATGTGGAAAGCCCAATTTGACCCACAAAACTACACCTTCAGGAATCTGGGTGTAATTCATCTAAGTCAGCCAACTCATTATTCTGGAGTAATTTTAAAGGATAATGGAACTTTATTTAAAGAATGATTTAAGTTTTAGAAAGTTATGTTTTACTCATATTTGAGAGGTGGATCTTGCTGTGTTGTCCAGACTGGCCTTAAATTCTTGGAATCAAATGATCCTCCAGCCTCAGCCTCCCACGTAGTTAGAACTGCAGTGGCATATGCCACTCCAAGCCAGGCTTAAAAAATTTTAGATTTTTATAACTGTCTACTCTTTCCAGAGATGTGCTATTGAAATCCAGGATGATACGCTATGAAATACTTGGAAGACTGAAATATACCATGTCAGACTGGATAAAGTTGGGTTTCTGAACATAGAGAACCTAAAATTTAAGACCAATTTTAACATATAGAAACGAGTGTTTAATGTAATGTAATAGAAAATTAAAACTGGTTTGTCTAGCATGCAAACAGTAACTCATACACACAAACCTCACGTTGAGCCCAATCATGAACTTCTAATGTAGTTGATTAAAGAAAATCTAAATAATAACTCCTTGTAGGTAAACTATCTAGAAAAATGGCCAGCAAAGAGTTGGGTTGTCACAGAGAGGTCAGTCCTGGAACTTTGTGCTTTTGAAGTCATTCGTCAGGGTAGAAACTGAAGGAGATAGCCAAGCTAGGAATATAGCTCAGCGCTGTGTTAAATACGTGTACATCAGGCCCTGGGTTTACCCCCAGCACTACAAAGAAATGAGCAAAATCTCTTTGGAAGCAGTAGTGAGACCATAAATGGGAAAATATATATTTCTGGAAACTTTTACATTTCCATTTTGTGCCTATATCATGCCTATAAATGCATTTTAATGGAGTAAGTCACATGAATTTAAGGTCTTTATTTTAACTTCTACTATTATCAATTTACTCAATTCCTGCAAATACCATTTAATGTTCCTCTAGTAAGAAAAATGCATTTAGGAATTTCAGAAGCTTTATTGTCACATGTGACTTTTCCTACTATAATCCCATCAAGTCTTTTTAAAGGTCCCCTTCAGACTTGCGGGGGAGGGGTCTTGAGCTAGTTGGAAGAACTATAAAGGTACATAAGATCTAGGAATGTTTCAGAATTGGATTAATGCAGGGTTAGGAGCTATGAAACCTTTTACAATCCAGTTGGTATGAACCAGGGGCCCGAAATGTTGGCCTTTCACTTACGTAGTGACCAAAGGCAAGAGTTTTGTGAAACACTGAATAGACTTCCTTTTCTCGGAGGAATAAAACTTAAAGACGTGGGCTCTCATAAGACTGTGCAAAGCAGTTTCAACTTTATGGAGAAGATTGATAGAAAAGTGATCAATTAAGTGAGAGAAATCTCCTTCAGAAGGAGGAGCTTCCAAGAGAAGAAAAAAGCCATGGAACTCCTTTGTCGGGAGGTTTTCATAGGGCATTGGCAGAATCTGGACAAAGACTGAGAGAATCTCTACCGAAATTGGTTAATCTGTGCTATCATGGGCTGAGAAAATGTAAGAATCACAAGCTGTATGCATGCCGTGCCTGCCCAGCCAAGAAGATGGTCATGAGCTGTTCACGTGGTGCTTACCCAGTTAGAGGTGGCTGACCCTCTCCTCTGTCCATCTCTTACTCCAACTTTGTTAGTTACTGACTGATAACTCTTAGTCACTTGGACAGTGTTACTATCGCCTGACCTTGCAGGTGTCTCGCCAGTGCTGTTACTTAAACTAAGCTTCCTCTGTCCCCACAACTACGTGACCAGCCTATAGTTTACTTGTGGCGGGGAGCTAGCTCTATCACAACCACCAAGATGTAGCTTCAGTCTTTCTTGGCTGTGTCATGTGCAGTTCCTTCTCTACAGGGTAGTCTGCAGTTTCTGAGGTGGAAGTCTTTTGTTAGAAGCAATTCTTAAAATTTAGTCTATTACAGTTAGCTGCGTAACAAGCCAGGACATAAGAGAAACCAATGGTGGCATACATATGCCTCTCGAGGGTGTGAGAGATGTCTTAATCTGTTTCTAGTGCTCTGATATAAGATCATGACCAAACGCAAGTTGGAGAGGAAAAAAGGTTTATTTGGCTCACATATTCTGAGTTACAATATTGACAGAAGCCGAGACAGGAACCCAAGGTGTGAACCTTAAGGCAGGAAGTGAAACAAAGGCCTTGGAAGAAGCTGTTTACTGCCTTACTTCTTACGGCTTGCTCAGCCTGCTTTCTTAGACCACCCAGGACCACCTGCCCAGGGGTGGCATTACCCCCCCCCAGTGGACTGTGCCCTCCCTGATCAATTATT
The DNA here is from genome assembly GCF_018167655.1 of Microtus oregoni. Taxonomy (NCBI): domain Eukaryota; kingdom Metazoa; phylum Chordata; class Mammalia; order Rodentia; family Cricetidae; genus Microtus; species Microtus oregoni. Next base: position 5,704,299 of record NW_024543833.1, read on the forward strand.
AATCAATAAAACGGCCCACGGGCTTACATACAGAAAAGTCTGTTGGCGACATTTTCTCAGTAGCAGTTCCCTCTCCTCAAATGACTCAAACTTGTATCAAGTTGACAAGAAACTAGCAGGACAGGTCCAAGTGGGAGGGGACAGCTGGTCTGCCTTCCCTGGCCTAGAGCCCCTTGTCCCCCTTATCTGTCTAGTTGTTTCACATCCAACTCTAAGACTTCTTCCTCAGGGTTTCAGCCTTCGCCAGGTTAATCTTTAATCTTCCTTCTAACCCCAGCCTCTGCTCTCCATAGAACAAGTGTGAGGAACCTGCAGTTTTCATGACAGGACATTATCATGTGTCACCAACATCATTACTACTGTCATTTACCACCCAATACAGAGAGCTAGCTCCCGTACTAGGGTCATCAGTCCAAATCACAGGCTGATGCTTTTAAAAGATATGCTAAAAAAAAATGCCACAGTTTAGGCGTAAATTATAAATTAGCCAAATATAAAGCAAAGTACTCCAAGAAGAAATCTATACCTGATTCCAAATGAAAATAAAAATGTGTGTGCATATAATTTTAGAGACTGTTAGGAGGAGTCAAATAACCTAAAGTCAAATGAGCAGACACACAGATACAGATATTTAAATCCAGGGACAGTTGTGGAGTAGAGTCTAGTTTCGCCAGCCTATTTTATGACATTCATCCTGTACCATTTATAGGGAAAGATGGACAGTTTGAGTCAAAGCTGTTGGAGAAGGGACTACATAAAAAAAATTTTTTTTTAAAAAGTAACTGTCATACACCGAAATGTTTATAAACTGAATTTGAGGTCTGTTTTTAATGAAATAAAATATGTGTTGCATGTTTCCCAGGGCAATTAACTATTTTTATTATTCCTAGTCCATGGCATGGCAGGCGTGCTATCCACTCTTGAGAGTACACTCTTTAAAACGAGGCGCATTCGTCCAGTGCACGCAACAGGTACCTGACGAGCCCTTCGCAGGTGTCAGGAAGGCCCAGCACCAGGCTCTAGGGAGACCGTAGTGAAACTAAGAACCGTGAAATGTGTGAGCCGATGAGAGAAAAAGTTAAATGATCCCAATAAAGCCCAGCATGTTGGTGAGGGCCGCACCTTATGGCCGAGTTGCGGCCCCAGGAATAAAAGTGGGGAGTTTATGCGGATGTGGAGACCTGGCGTGGTAAGGACGGTTTCTGTGAACAAAGTGGGGGTTATAGAGAAATGGGATGGGGGGTGTCACAGACCGGTTCTGCTAGATGAAAAGTGCAGCTTTGAGTGGCAGAGGTGTGCAGGTGAGGAAACCAGGGAAAGCAGGGAGGGTTTAGACAGTCTAGCAAACCAGGCTCTGAGCTCGGGATCCTGCGACAGCTTCTGCGCTTTCTCGTGTGAGACGCTGAGACCCTGGGAGAGCCAGTTACAGGCAGGAACTCTGTCTTGTTGAGATGTAATCTCTGACGCAATGTTACCACTCTACCCAATGTTCCCTCTTCAGCCCCTGTTTCCTTTTTTAGTTGTTTGAGACAGACTTTTACTATACTGACTGGGACCCCTGGGCTCAAGCGCTTCTGCCCTCAGAGATCTTGGGGTGGCTTGCATTGACAACAGGTGTTCAGCATTTGTCTCTGCCAGACCTGATTTCAAGTGGATCACGTGTCAGAACATTCTGGTGTTTTGCAGGCCAGATAATGGTTCAAAACCACAGTTTGGTATATCAAGTGTTGCCTTGTGGTCCTTACACCTAAAGATCCACTTTCGTCTCCTGGCAGTGTGTACTTTTATACTTTTGTGCATTAGCCACGAGCACTCACTTACGGGTAATGTTACAGGCAGCAGAAATTTTAGAAATGTAAGTCATTTCGTAAATGATTTTTCTGCGGTTCAAAATTCACCCCTTCTTGTTCTCACTCGCTTCTCAGATAATTAACTCTTGTTAGTTGGAATTGTTCAGCGAGAAATTGCTCTGTAGTCATTCCAAGTGGATGGGTGTTTTAAAAAAGATAACTTTATTTATGCCATGGGTACTTGAAAGTGTCATCAGGCCTTTGACAGGCCTCGCCAGCAGCATTTTGTTTTCGTTGGAAATTAGGTGAACAGTAGTTGTGCCAACTCAATGAATCATAGGCTGCTAATTAGAGCTGGAGGCCGTCTCATTGGTCGCTCTCCCCCTCTTATGCAATGTCTTACAAATTCTAGTCCTTAGCCTCTGAGCTCAGGAGGCAGCAGGGGGAAAGGGGCGATGATGTTCTCAACCGACACAGACACTTGTTGGCAAAAGTAAGATTGCTTTCGATATTCTAGTTCTTCTTTGGTTATTTTATTACTCTGGAAGACCCCATCGAGAGTGTCTGCTAGTCGCAGATCTCAAACCAGGCCTCCCTTCCTAACAGTGAGGTTTTGATCCCTGAATTCACTCTATTTTTTTCATAATAAAATATAACAACAGCGTATTTTTTAATTAGTTTTTTTGCATTGGCTTAACCTCCTCTTGGTAAAACAAAGAGAACATTTTTGAAAGAGCGGATAGTCTTTCAGGGTGACAGCTGGTGTTTTAGTTCTTGCCTGTCCACCTGGGGAGTGGAAAGTAGAGGTCGTTAAAACTCTTATTGTTTGACAAATGGGCCAAATTCATACATAATCTTGGGTCTATGTTTTTTTTTCCCCCAATATAAACCAGCAAGATCTTTGACATTGAAAGAAAAGCAAAAATCTCAAAATTTGGTCACAGCCTCACAATGGTGATAGACTTCTTTGATAAGTGATGTAGAAGGCATTTCCCTAGGAATATGAAAAGTGCATTGGCTTCCCAATATTCTAAATACAAAACAGTACATGTATTTTAGGTATTGGGCGACTTTACTGTTAGTAACTCTAGACTCTTCTTCTAGCCCCAGGGGAAGTTACTGGTTTCTTAATTGGAAGAGCTTCTTTGGTGGGAGACTTGTTGGTCACAGTTGCTTGCCTCCAGGCATCATTTGTTGTCGCATCTTCTTGGGCACCCCCAGGGTGGAAGAAGAGAACACCTTTTCTGTTCCTATCTGTGGCAGACACATTAATGAGCAACACCGAGCACTCAGTATCACACTCTAGCTCCCTTGCCCACCTCCACTGGGATAACTAGAAAATGTGAATTGCTTTCTCACTGTAGCTCAGATGAGCTCCTCAGAAGAGAAGTGGGAAGCATTTCCCTCTTTGTTTAAAATAAGAGAAGACACGATGGCATTGCCCTCTTTCGTATGTTACTAAAGTAATAGATATGATTTCTGACAAGTGTGACAGCCATTTTGCAACTATGAAGCAAAGAACACAAAGATAAAAGACCCATGATAGAAGAATAACAGAACCAAAGATGAAGAGTCAGTGACATTATAAAGCTACTGAACGTCTGGCAACTGTTATCTCCAGATTTCTTGTTACCTGGGAGCCAAGATCATGGGCACAAGCAACCAAACACCTTATTTGCTAACATGCAAGCTATGCTATGATTGAGGCAGTGCTCAAGCATAGTGTGAGCTCCTGGGTTCAGAACTACTAGATTAGAGGAGACAGCCAGGGAAGAGTGGGTGGAGGAGAGGGAAGGGTGGTTAAGAGGTGTTAGCAGAACCGGAAGGTGATGTGGGATTCCCCTCCGAATGCTGTGAATGCTTTATTACCACTAATTAATAAAGAAGCTGCTTTGGCCTATGACAGGGCAGAATAGAGCTAAGCAGGAAAACAAAACTGAATGCAGAGAGAAAGAAGGTAGAGTTAGGCAGATGCCCAAGAAGCAAGAAGTAGCAACCATGAGCCTTGTGCTAAAATATAAAATAATTGAAGTGGGTTAATTTAAAAAATGTAAGAGTTAATAAGAAGCCTGAGCTAATAAATTAAACAGTGTTGTAATTAATATAGCTTCTGTGTGATTATTTGGGTCTGAGTGGCTGGGAAACCAACATGCAGTCGCTGTCTACAGGAGGGATTTTCTGTCACCCCCTGGTGGAAGCAAAAAACTGTTCCAATAGACCATCTATGTCTGGGTTCTAATCTCCAGTTTGGTACATTAAAAAAGCTCAAGCTTCAGAGACTATGGTACTAAAAATGATCTTTGAACTTGATTACATCACAGCAACTGTCCTCTTCTCTGCCTACCAGGAGAGCCCCATGATCATTATTTTTACAAAGGAAATACACAGTAGACTTGGTTTTCCAACTCTCTATCAAAACATTTAAAAAAATTTTAAGTATACACACACACACACACACACACACACACACACACACTGGTCTGCATGTATGTCTGGGTGAGGGTGTTTAGTTCCCTGGGACTGAGCTACAGATAGCTATGAGTCATAATGTGGGTGCTGGGAACTGAACCCAGGTCCTCTGGTAGAACAATCAGTGCTCTTAACTACTTGCTGAGCCATCTCTTCAGCCCCTGAAAATATTTTCAACATGAATTTTTCTTTTCAACAATAATGTCACCTTTTAAAGCCATAATATACAATCACAATAGCCCTATTTAGCAGCAACCACCCTGTTTCACTGTGTCGAGGAAGCCTGCTTGTTCATTTCCTGGCCACCCAGACTCCCAAAATAATCACACAGAAATCTGTATTAATTGTAATATTGTTTGACCAATAGCTTCAGTGTGTTTCTGGCTAACTCATATCTTAACCCATTTCAATTAACCTGTGTATTGCCACGTGGCTGTGGCTTACCAACAAGGTTCTGGTGCATTTGCCTCCTGTGGGCAGTTACACGGCTTCTCACTGACTTTGCCTATTCTTTCTCTATAGCTTTTCCAGTCTGGCTATATTCTGTTAAGCCATTGGCCAAAAGCAGCTTCTTTATTCATTAACCAATAAAAGCAACACATGTATAGAAGGACCTCCACACCATCACTGCCCAAGTTTAATCTAATTGTCAAGAAGCCAGGATACTCTGAGTGATGTTGACAGAAGGACAGATGCCACATAAAATGTCAATGATAAAGATCTGCCAGAGTACACAGAACATAAGCTCTGCTATTTTCCCCCCAGACACAGGTAGCTGGAACTCCCTGCCATCTGTAAGACAGTACCTATGCTGGTGATAACTGTTATCGACATGTAAGTGATTTGGCTTCTGCTGAGAGGAATCCTCCATAACAGAAAACTGCCTTAATTTGATTAACATTTATGTGATTTGTCTTGTACTTTATATAACTTTTTTTCAGACTTTACATAAATAATAAGAGCCATAAACAATAAAAAAATAATGTCACATACTTAAACAACATGAGAATAATCATCTGACAGAATTAAGGAAAGGTGTCCTCAATAATTTATTATTTTTCCTTATAAAAGTAATATTTTTTTCAAATTTGAGAAAAAAGACAATTACAAATCCTTCACATTCAATGAGTTCTAAGAAATTGTCTCTTGTGATCCCTATATTTTGATTTTTTTCTTTTTTCTTTTTTCTTTTGAGATTAGAATATAAAATTATTTCCCCTTTCCCTTTCCTCCCTCCCATATGGTCCTTGCTCTCTCTCAAGTTCATGACCTTTTATTCTTTTTTTTCAAATTTAACTTTCTATTGATTCTTTGTAATTTCACATCATGCATCTCAATTCCATCCTCATCTCCCAATCCCTTTCCATCCACCCTTTACCCTTGCAATACCCCTTCCCCGGCATAAAATAATAAAATTTAAAAGAAAAGAAAAAAATCTCATTGTGTAAACTGTAGAAAAACACCATAAGTCACACAGTCCTTTCGTCCTTATATTGTTACTTGCAAGCATTCATTGCACAGAGCCCTTGGCCTGGTTTGAGCCCTCCCACTCTCATGCCCTCAGGGCCTATTGGCCTGTGCCCTTGCCAACTGGGTCAGCTTTGCCATACTGCCCAGGTGAGGTGCAGGACCCGCTCACTCTCTCCAGTGATGCAGCCCGCGAGGGGTGGGACCAGTTCCCTGGGTTGGAGCCAGTGAGGAAGAGATTCACCTCTGTGCAGCCCTATCCTCTTGGCCTTCAGTAGTAACAGGAGCCAAGGACATCAACACAGACCATGACTACAACAGGGTCACAGGTGCAGACGTGGCTCTTGGCAGCAGCTCAGGCCTAAACAGCACCATCACCCTGGGTGGCGAGTAGGCCACCCACCTCAGCCTTCTCCTCATCCTCACTGTTGTCACGTCTTCATAATACAGTCCATCAGGTGCCAGGTATGCCCGCATTTTCACTCCTAAGCTCGGGTCATGCTGCAGCTGTCTTTGCCCATTCCACATATTTTCCTTGGTCATGTCACTCTTTGGTGGTTTGAATGGACAGGACTCCAGTGAACTCACATGTTTGAATGCTTGGTGCCCAATCGAAAGAATTTCCTGGGAAGGATTATAAGGTATGGCCTTGTTGGAGATATGCCACAATGGGTGGGTCTGGGGGCTTTAAAAGACCATTCTAGTCCCAGCGTATCAACCTTTACTCCCACTTGCAGTTCAAGATATGAGCTCTCAGGTGCTGCTCCAGCCACCAGTTGCCTCCTACATCCACTCCTCCATCCATGGATTCTAATCGCTAAAACCATAAGCCCCAAATAAACTCTTTCTTCCGTAAGTGGCCTTTGGTCATGGTGTTTTAGCAGAGCAATAGGAACGTAACTAAAGAACGCCTCACTGAACCTGGCAGGAACTGACTCGAGCCTTCTGAAAAACTCAAGGATTAGGCAGCACTGATTAGATGGTCCAGTTCTAGGTTCCCCATAGCCGGGTCCCACCCCCACTCCATGAATACCATCCAAGTCTCCAAGGATGCTAGGACTCCAAGCACCCATCTCTCCCTCCCAAATCAGAAATATGTTTAGAATGATGAAAATGACACCCAAAATATGTTCCTTTTCTTAGACTAAGTCAGAAGGTTAGAACATGACACAGTGTGAGAATTCCACAGGGTGGTTTAGTGGTATATTATTTGTATTTTGATAAATAAATCTTGCCTGAATACCAGAGACAAAGCTAAAGCCACTAGAGGTCAGGCAGTGGTGACACACACACACACCTTTAATCCCAGGATTTCAAAGACAGAATCAGCTGGATCTCTGTGAGTTTAAGGCCACCATAGATCAATGCTGAAATAAATCTAGATGGTGGTGACCTACACCTTTAATCCCAGTCCTAGGGAGTCATACGCCCTTAATCCCAGCACTAGTGGGAATATAAAATGAGAGGAGAGAGAGGCTGTGTGCTTAGTGTGCAGTTGCTCAGCCTTGGAAGAGGTAAGACTTTTCTAGTGGCTTGGCTGCTTTGCTCTTCTGGTTTTCTGGTTGAACCCCAATATCTGACTCTGGGATTTTATTATTTGTGCTCCAGGGTAGCCACTGAATTGCAAAGCTTAATGGAGTAATTTACTTGATTAGGACTACACTGTGTAAAATCTCTTTCTCCCTCTTAACTGTGGTTATAGTGTCTAGAATAATCAAAGAGAAAATGGGCTAGGGACGCACATCAGAAAGAAAGATAAGAAGGGAACGAAGTACGAAGATACTTTCTTTTCTGGATTCGCCATTCCCTCTCTCTTCGTTGCTCCTAGTCACTAGGAGCATGAAGAAGAGAAAGAGCACGGAGCAAGAGTGGAAAGGCGTTTCCAGGATTGTCATGCCACCTATGGGAGCTGAAAAGTGTCCCTTTGAAGTCACATTTCAAAATCTGGTATTAAAGGATGCTTGCGTGAGAAGTCTGGAAAATATTCAGATGGGATAAGACTGAGAATAACCAAATATAATTTGAAACATGAACCTCTTACGATCATCATGACAAATTAGGTGGAGGTAAAGAAAGGCAGATCTCTGAGTTCAAGGCCAGCTTGGTCTACAGAGAGAGCTCTAGGACAGTCAGGGCTACACAGGAACCCTGTGTCAAAAAAAACAAAAAGACAGCAACAAAAAGTCCAACAACAAAATCATGACAATGTGAAATTGTTCATTGTCAAAATAAATAAATAAGCAAACAAATAAATAAACAAATAATATTTTAGGGCTGGTGAGATAGTTTAGCACATAAAGGTGCCTGCTGCAGACAAGTCTGATGACCTGAGTTCAAGCCCCAGGTCCCACATGGTGGAAGAACAGAACCAACTTCCAACAGTTGTCTCCTGATCTACACACACACACACACACACACACACACCACACTCAATACACACAGAGAGACATGCATCGCAATCAAATGTAACAAAAGAAGACATTTGAATTAGATTATATGATATTAAATCCTTCCATCAGACCAGTGTTTAGCAGGGAAGCGGGACTAGAAAATCATGGACCACATTTGGAGGAAGAAAAAAGAGGATAAATGGCACATTTGCTTCTACGAAGACTTAGTTAAGTAAGGAAATTTGACTGTCTATTTCAATGATGCGGCAGGAAATGATATAAAAAAGCTCTTAGAGGTTTTGGAGGGGGGGGAATCAGTGATAATTACAAAGAACACTAGGAAACAAAATAAAGGGCATCATTAACTTCAGGCGAAAGGAAAATAACTATAATTATGGTTATAATTTTAGAGTATTCTACAATACATGGTAATATTTGAATGTTTTAACCAAAAAGTAGGAAGGCAAACTTAACAACAGAAACCCCAGCTGAAGAAGCAGTCGTTGCTGCCCCTAGAGAGAGGGCACAAGGTTGGGCCAGGAAGCATATATTTTCCTTAGACTTAGTGAAGATGTAACTTGCTAAAAGTTGAGCATCTAGTATTTTTACTAAAAGTACAATAATTGGGTGGTGTGTATGGAGACACCTGCCTAATATCCCAGAATGCAGCCAGGCAGGGAAGGCAGGAGGACCAAGAGGACAAAGACACCTGATCTGTCTCAAAAAGAGAGAGAGAAAGAGAAGGGGGTGGATAATGTGACTTATCTTGGAGTACTCTCATTTACAACCTCACGAAAGAAAGATAATTGCCATTTTCCCCAAGTGCCTATTATATGACTGTCCTTGGACTGGACGCTTTTCATGCATTGTTTTTAATTCTCACCTCACTGTATAGAAGACGTCATTTTTCTCAGGTTACAGATAAAGACACGAAGGTAACCAGATGTTAAATCACCGCTGAGAGACTGCACAACTGCTAATGACAAAGCTGGAGAGAAGCCGCATGGGTCCATCTGGTTTGGAAACCTGAGCCCTTTGCATTACACATCCCCACGAAATACAGCCTTCCTTTGTTGCTATGTAATTTCATGTTTTGCACATGTTAACGGTTTATTCCCTGTATGGGTTCTATGAACTTGTTAGGTTTCAGCGGTTTTTGGCTGATGACTTAGAGCATCCTTAAAGTCCCCGATATGTCATTTTGAAGGATTGTAGTTTCGGAATGGTCAGCCATAACTCTGAACTGCAGACTGTGTTGTTGTTGTTGTTGTTCATTTGTTTGTTTTCTTAGTGCTGGCTCTTTGCTGGTGTTTGGCAAGTTTGGCAGCACGGTGGTTAGGGGAGAAAAAGCAATGCTTGTAGGCTCCATGTTAGAAGAACTGGTATTAAAACCATCACGGTTAAAGGGGCAAAGCTTGCTTATTCAGACCCTCATCCTCCCTGAAGCCACCTTTTCATAGCTCACCTGGGAGTAACTATGTCAACAGGGGAAAACCATGAGGATAACAATAGATGAAAAGATTAATGACCACACATTTTTATGGGAAATACTTCTGCAGACACATATATGCAGAAGTGTTTCCAAAATACATCTAAACGTGCAGTTTTCTATGGAAAGTACCTGTATAAAAAATACATTTTTTTTTCCTGAGGAAGGGTTTCTCTGTGTAGCCCTAGCTGTTTTGGAATTTACTCTGTAAACCAGGCTGGCCTCGAACTCACAGAGAGCAGCCTGCCTTTGCTTCCCGAGGGCTAGGATTAAAAGCGTGCCCCCCCCATTGCCTGCCTTGAATATACTTTTGGCTATCAAATAACAATAAGAATAAGGTAAGTCATGGTTTCAAAAAGATAAATAAAAAGATGGGACTGGCATCACAAGTCTGGGAACCTAACTACTCAGGAAGCTGAAGGAGGAGGCGGCAAGCTCAAGTACAGTCTGCGCCATTTAGTAAGACCGTCTCACAGACAGAGATAGAAAGAAGGCTGGGATATGTATCAGTGGAATAGCACTTGCCTAGCACACACATGGCCCTAGCTTCAGTCTGCAGCACAGGAAAAAGAATTGACATTTTTAAACATACAAACATAAAGAAATAATAAAGTCAGGAACCCTAAGAATAATCTACCTTCTAATGACTCTAAAGCCAACTATAGACTTTGACTCTAGCTGTGAAAATGCATAGAACTGTTTTAGCGTGTATAATCATCACAGTGACAACCTACTGACTTTGTCATATCTCACTAGTGAAAGGTAACTTAAAAGGGACTGGGGGAAGATGGCTCACTCCATAAAATGTCAGATGAACATGAGGACTTGAGGTCAGATTCCCAGCACCCACATAAAAAGCCAGATGTGTTAACACACATCTGCAATCCCAGGATCAAGGAAACAGAGACAGGCGATCCCAGGACCTCGCCAGATATCCATTTTTTTTAATTTAAATATCTGTTAAAATTTTACCCACGTTCCTGCCAAGTTGAAGAGTTCATTTCAAATCAATATCTGGAAAGACTTGGTCCTCAGAAAATCTATTTCCTCCTGTTAAAAATTTGGCTAAGGAGCTAGCCAATTACTTCGGTCTCTAACAAATCAAGGCCACCAAAAGAAATCGTTCCATGCAGTTTGATCCCATCACCTCTTTTGTTAAATGTTCTGAGCCGCCAGTCAGCTTCTGTGGTTGTGGCAAAATGCTTTGTCTACATCTACCATTGGAATATTTATGGTGGTGTGTGGGTTCAGTCTGTGGTCACCGGACCTGTGACAACACAGTGCAGCGTGGCAGGAGGCTGGAGGAGACAATTCACCTAGCTGGGGCAGCGGGTCTAAGCACCAGTGTCTCCTTCATAGCCATGCTCCCAGTGAACCAACTTCCTCCTGCAAGGTCCCATCTCCTACCTCTACCTCTGGATAGCATCTGGGGCCACTGGAAACATGGAACCCAAGTCTTCAGCACATGAGCCTTCAGGGGTCATTTTAGATCCAAATGACAGATGTTACCTCTGCATTTGTATCTTTCCTCTTAGGACATGTGTTGGTTGTTAAAAGGTTCAGTTGCAATTTGATGCCAGGTTTAATGGTTGCTATGTTTAATACCTGAGGCGGGTCTGTGAGTGCTAGACCTGGACCTGGACCAGGAGTTACTGAAGGCCTTGCTGCAAATGAAAAATGGGCTATTGTGTGTCTTATTTTGCCTATTTAACGGCAATACATCTCTCTAAATGTATCAACAAGTGAAGGTATGTCTAGTGGAAATCCAATGAAAACCTGTCTAGAATATTCGATTTAAAAGCAATAGAGGGTAATTTAAAACAATCAAACTCTTGGCTCAGTCATTTTCAGGGTATGTTTTTGGTTTTGATGATGGAGAGCCCCTCACTTTAGGTTTTCAATGAGATATAGGTATAAATGATTATTAAAACTTACAATATTGCCGGGCGGTGGTGGCGCATGCCTTTAATCCCAGCACTCGGGAGGCAGAGGCAGGCGGATCTCTGGGAGTTCGAGACCAGCCTGGTCTACAAGAGATAGTTCCAGGACAGGCTCCAAAACCACAGAGAAACCCTGTCTCGAAAAACAAAACAAAACAAAAAAAAAACAACAAAAAAAACCTTACATTATTTGATAAAATAAACGAAAATTGGAGTCACATCCAATGCATTATGGTTATTTCCATTTCAAGCTGCTGCGAGAGGAGACCAGGCACTTTGCAGACATGCTCCTTAGCATTTTAATAATTAAAAGGAATTCTGTTCTACTCCAAAGTCAAGGCATTCACTTTTTCCGTCTCTCCATCTCGTTCATTTTTTTTTTTTAAATCGTGAGAAGAGGCGAGCCTGCAATCAAAGACTATGTGTGGTTAATGGCATTGGGCATTGCTTTTAGCAGGCTGTGCTGAGCTGCCTCACGGGCAGAGTGGGAGACTGTGCTTCCAGGTTCTAATCAGTGAACTGAAGGCAGGTGTGCTCTCTCTCCCACAGGTCCCAACAGGCCCCTATATTCTCAGAACCAGCTTCTTGCTTGCTCTTGGGTGGAAAAGTCCGAACTTTTTCTCCTCATTCACAGAGGGTAAAACCGTGAGGGACGTTAAGGAAAAGAAGTCTTAGGAGAAATTTTCTCTTTCCTCCAAACTGATTTTGGATGCCTGTAAAGTTGTGTCCAGAAACCTCTTCTTCTTCTATGGATCTGTTTCTGACTTAGTAGAATTTGGAGGAGGATTTGAACTTTGAGCTTGGAAAGGAAAAGAAAAAAAAGCGACTGGCTCACATGACCACATAGCTGGTTTCTGCTCCCTCTAAGCAGGGCGGAGCTTTGTCCTTCCCTCTCCAGAGATAGCTTCAGTTCAGAACTCCGCCCTCTCCTCTCCAAAGCTTGAGTGTTGTGAGGCCTTGTAAAATGCTTCATTTTCCAAGCCTTAGCTGAGACCGGCAAGAAGCAGGAGAAAGTCAACGGGACAGTGGATTTCAAGATAAAACGCGCTGATTCGAAGGCTTCGAAGAGAGTTACAGTCTGATAACACCGGGCTCGGTCCCTCAGAAATATTCTCTGAATGATTAATGAAAGTGGCTCAGGAGGGGGAGGATTTACCGCAGCACGCGTTCAAAATGAATGGATCTGGATTGCTGGAAGAGCAGACGCCTCTACTTTCATTTATTGAAGTTAAAAAATAAAAAAATAGAACATGGGTGGGACAGACGACTCAAAGGTTAAGAGCAATTGTTGCTCGTGCAGAGGAACCCAGTTCAGTCCCCAGCACCTTTGTCAGTGGCGCACAGCTATCAGTAACTGCCGTTACAAGGGGATCTGACTTCTTCCAGCTTCCAAGGGGACCTGCATCCATGGTATTCAAACACATAAATTCCAAAAACAAACAAACAAACAAGTAAAAAGAGGGAATCTTTAAAAATATACAGTAGTTCATTGACATGGGTTTTCCACCCAAGTTTGGATCTTTCTTCTGATATATAATCTTGGCTATGTAGACCTGCTAACCACAGTACTGTCCGGAAATATAACAGCCATACTCAATGAAAGATTCTCATATTACATTCACATCGAGAGAAAATGTCATTAACCAAGATAAAAATATTTAAATATTCTCATTTAAAATAATATGCCTTCAAATCATATTCATTATCCTACATTATCATCATGTGTCTATCAAAAGCTCCATTATAAACTAACACAGACATTCTCTTCCTGTTCAAACATTCACAATCAGCCTGGCGGTGATGGCGCACGCTTTTAATCCCAGCACTCGGGAGGCAGAGGCAGGCGGATCTCTGTGAGTTCGAGGCCAGTCTGGTCTACAAGAGCTAGTGCCAGGACAGGAACCAAAGCTACAGAGAAACCCTGTCTCGAAAAACTAAAAAAAAAAAAAAAAAAAATCACAATCACAGAGAAGAATTCATTATCTCCCATTCCAAGGGAGATAATGAGGAACCCCCCCCCAACATTTATAAAAGACACCAGAATAACCCTGGGGTACTGGGTTATGAAGGTTTGAGCTGGGATTCAGGAGGTCTCTTCAGTTCTTGAGTCCTAAGATGATTGCTCTTACCTTTTTTTGATCACAGCCTTTTCTTCTGAAAATTCAGTAATTCGCCCTCAGATAATTCACGTGAACAACAGCTTTTAATTCAACAGGTAAGCGGTGGGGATCTGAATATCAGAACAATTCAAAACCCTGTTTGCATTTGTTGGTTCTGAGAGTCACAAACCCTTTGGTCCTTTTTTTTTTTTTCTACAAAATGATCCTAACCAAAAATGAATCCCCTTGGTACATTTTTCCCTCTTTTAATTTGAAATTTATTAAACTTCAGGTCCTTTTCCAGCCTGTTACTGAGATGCGTTTGAATGAGTGGGTTTAACCCAACGACCAATGCCTCCTCCTGCTCACAGGTTCATCTGTGCTATTTCCTCAGAAAACCTCACTTTCCGGTAATTACAAGTCAGATTCAAATCAACATTCAGTTGGATTGTAGGTTGGAGAATTTCATTAATAACTTGCTGCACTTTAAAATTTTTTTTTAATTAAATCAGCTGAAAAATGAGACAATTATTGGCAGTTTGTGGGCCATTTCTTGACCTTAAAATAGGGGCTTATCTTTAGACCCTTAGATCCTGGAGGGTAAAGTGTTTGAAAGTTCAAGCATCTCACTAGATAAGTGGGATTTCTTGGCACCTTTCAACTACGGTCCTCTGCTTTCTTATTCGTGTGCATGTCCTTTAAACTGTCTCCTCTCTCTAAAGCTTCATATTTACTTGAAGCCTGCACAGTTGGCTCTGTGGCTGTGTTTTCACAACAGCGAACCGTGATATGGGAAGGAAACCTTGAGTAACCTGAGCTACGCACTCTGTCTAGAAAGACAGTTTGCTGAGGTTAAGAAAGCCCTGGTCTAAGAACCAGGAAACCTTGTCCTACCAAACAGTTCAGCCACCATGAGCAAGTTACTTACTTTCCTGGTTTTTGGTTACCTTGTCAGTAGAATTACCCAATAGGACCGGATAATCCCATGATCCCTTCCTCACCGTGGATACTTAGGCTTCTACTGTTTCAAAATACTTTGATGTTTCTTACAAAGCCTTACACAGACATCATTTTAGCTTCACAAGAGTCCCCCGTGGAGACAAGGTAGGACTTGAGCGGCCTGAGAGATAATTGGGGCATATCATTTTGATGTGGTGACTCAGAGGAGGTTAGGTGATTGGCAAACATTATAGCAGAAGTGGAAAGTGACCTCAGGTCTTCTGCTAAATTTTGGCAAGAGAGTAACCAAGCAGGACTGAAAATAACACGCGGCCCCTTGTGGGTAGGTTTGAAGACATACTGTGCCAAAAATCTGTCATTCAGTTATGGGTCCTGACTTTAGTTTTTGTTTGTTTGTTTTATTGCTGTAATAAGACACCACGGTCACTGCAACTTATAGAAGCGTTTATTTTTATTGGGTTTCCAGTTTCAGAGGGTGAGTCCATGACCACTATGGGAGGGAGCATATAGGCAGGCGGCAGGCATGGTGCTGGAGCAGAAGCTGAAAGCTTACGTGTTGAGACAACAACAACAAGGCCGGGAGGGGGGTAGGAGGTGGGTTTTAATTAGCCATGTCCTGGCCTTTTACCTGGGAATGGCATGGGCTTTTGAACATCAAAGCTTACCCCCAGTGACAGACCTCCTGCAACAAGACCATACATCCTCATCTTTCCCAAATAGTTCCACCACCTGGGGACCAAGCACTGAAACATGTGCACCAATTGGGGTCATTCGCATTCAAACCTCCACAGGATTTTTGTTTGTTTGTTTGTTTGTTTGTTTTTTGAGGTTTTTTAATCAGAAATGTGGAGATCGGTGCAGGAAAACTGGAAGAGCAAAGCTCTGAGGAAAAGAGAAGACACAGAGAGTAGGGGCTAAAAGGGAAAAGGCAGGGGCTAAAAACATTAGAGAAATAGCACACAGCAAGCAAATGACTGTGAGTTATATTATAAAATATATGACTAGGAAAGGCTAGCCTGTCCGTATCTGGAGAACGATAAAAGAACTGCATGCTCCAAACAGTGACATGGTATAGGAAATGCCGACAGGTAAAGATATAATGCATGAACTCAATTCCTAAGTAGTCCAGAAAAGAACTGTGGAGAGAGAGAGAGAGAGAGAGAGAGAGAGAGAGAGAGAGAAGGATATTAGATAGATTCTTTTGCGAGTCTTACAACTTGTCCAGAGGTCTGAATTATTTGAAAGTTGAATGTAAAATTTAAAAAAAAATTGTTGGGATAGGAGCAGAGTCATTGGCCAGGTAGACAGTACCGCCAGTTCTCAGCAGAGCCGAGAC
This sequence comes from Microtus oregoni, assembly GCF_018167655.1. Taxonomy (NCBI): domain Eukaryota; kingdom Metazoa; phylum Chordata; class Mammalia; order Rodentia; family Cricetidae; genus Microtus; species Microtus oregoni. The sequence goes on from NW_024543833.1 coordinate 5,720,239, forward strand.
GTCATAGCATATTCTATACACTCCCTGAGTTCTGCAGACTCTACTTTCAACACACACACACATTAACTTTCTGGTGCTGGGTTTTGAACCATTTGCATCTCCCACTGAACTACATCCCAACATCCCTTGTCTTTTCTTCTTTTCTCCTCCTGCCTCTGCCTTCCAAGCCTGGTATTTTAGGTGTGTGTCATCACACCCCACCCAGCTTCCAGAGTACCGTGTAAGCAGGAGATTCTGAAGATGAATGTTTATCCCTCTTTAAGTAGTAGTAAAGGGAAAAACAATATTCTTTAATTTTTTTTTACTGTTTTGTGCAGTCGTGTGTGTGAGTTCATGAGTGTGCAGGTGCACCTACGTGAGTCTGTGTGTATGAGTATCGTGCAGATGCACGCGTGTGTGCACGTGCGTGCCTGTGTGAGCCCGAGGACGATTGGCTGGCACGCCTATTAGGGAAGTTCTTTCCTACACCTGTATTCTGTGAAGTTTTGCCTATGTTTTCTTGTTTTTGAGCGTTTTAGGTTTTATGTTTAAGTCTTCGATCTGCCTGCTTCCGTGTCTCCAGTGTTGAAACTATAAGCAGGTGCTGCGGCACACAGCTTTTTAAAATATGGGCTCTGGGGATCCTGTTCAGGTGTCTGTGCTCACATTGTATGTGCGTTGCCAATTGAGAGCTCCTGCCTCAGCCCCTAGAGAATATTCCTGTAAGGAAAGCATCTACGATAGAAGACTTACCAGTGCTGGGTCTCAGTCCATTCTGATGGGAGCATGAAGAAACACAGGCCTGGTAGAATTCTCCCTTCTTAAGTGAGCCTATCAAAAATCCAAGAATTGTCCTATTTGCTGGTTTACAAATGAAAAACTAGATTTGTTTCCTATTTTAATAAAGACATTGTAGCCAAAACTTTAATTGTAGTAGCAAGCTTTTTCCATTGTCACTAAATACACCCCCAGAGTTTAAAATGCAATCTTCGTTTGTCTTGTGCCAGCTTGCACTGTGCATGTTAATGGGGCCAGGTACTGAACGTCTCTTTGATGCGGTGAGACAGGTTCTACCCAATTCGCTTCTGACACCTCGGGGCTCATGGATAAACTCTGGAGATTAAAAGAAAGAAAAAACTCAGGGCCACTTTTAGAAACCTCCCCTGCCGTTTTTTTTTTTTTTTTGTTTTTTTTTTTTTTTTTTTTTAAAGCAGTGACCTGTTTAATTATTAGCCATAGGCAGGCCTTCTTCACCACAATTCCTAAATGATAAAGGGACACCTTCTCAGAAGAGAAACTGTCAGAGGAGGTTCAAAACCGCCTGGGAAAACGGAAAACGGCTTGTTGTGTGCTTCCCGCCTATAGCAGTGTACAGGAGGCGATCTGAGAGCAACGTCTTCACCTTGGCTTTTGCTGTTACTAACCTAGGCGTTTGTTTATTGTGAACGTCATCCCCAGAGTGAGCACTCACAGTACACCCACGGGAATTAAGTCCACTAGTGGCTACGACAGGCACTGAGCCCAGCTGACTTAAAATTCCAGCAGAGTGATCAGGACGAGGAGGAAAGAACCTAGCATTTCCTGAGCACGTACTGACAGACGGCGGCATGGAAGGCCTTAGTCGCTTCAGAGTGATTCATCTGGGGTGGGGGTGGGGGCGCAATGGTCTGAACAAAGTCCAGTTCATGGGGTCTGGGAGGAGTTCTGAGACTCTGTGTTTTTACCGTGTTTCAGAGCGTGCCGTCTTTTGATCTTCCTGTCACATGTTGTGAGGCAGGAGCCAGAGGCTTCGTACGTAATTGTGGCAGTGAATCAGAAAGTTTGCTGTTAACATCTTTCGAAACACAGAAAGCGAAGAGGCTAGATAATTGTCCAGTGGAGAAATGGGAAGATTTTCTAACTGCAAAGTTCATATTCTTCCCAATTCCCAAATAACATCTCGCAGAAGAGACTTCATTTTAATTTGATTTTTGAACTTTGAGATCAAGGTCAGGGAGATGGCTTAGGGGGAAAAGCACGTGCCATTGCAAGCGCGAGAATCTGAGTTTGAACCCCTCCCCCAGAACCCACATAAGCAGGACACGGAAACTTGTATGTAACCCCAAAGCTTGCAAAGCAAGATGGAGGGAGGAGACCGGAGAATCCCCAGAGGCTCCTAGGCTTGCTGGGTTAGCACCAGCAACAAGAAACTGCCTCAAACACTGACACAGGAAGTTGTTCTCTGACCTCACCCGCACACTGTAGCATACTTGTGCCTGTACTCCCACACATAAGCACGCAGAC